>NW_013665925.1:521757-530733 GCF_000517525.1 Limulus polyphemus
ACACTGCTAAATTATGGACGGCTAGCGCAGATAGCCCTCGCGTAGCTTTGCGCGAAATACAAAACAAACAAACAAACTTTTCCTGGCAGGTATTTAAGTTTAAATAAACCAGGGTGCTCAGAGATCAAGCGATCCCTCTTCGTCCCGCTCTTGTTTTGGAAGATGTTTAGAAATGCTACGTGAAAATAAATAAAACTTTATAAGCCAGGGTAACGAAATAGCCCCCCCCCCCTCAAAAATGAAAACAAAACAATAACAACAACAAAAAAAAAAAAACTCCCGGACTTTTTTGCTTGCTCTAGTTGTTTTTCTCTGGCCCACCACAAAGACACACTCCAGTGCTAGGTGGGAGATCCATCGCAATAGACTCACCCAAAACAAAGGATGACCAGTATATTTATTTTCAATATACAATCAAATTATAGATACAAATTACACAGTAGATGACTAAAATAAATCATTCGGATTATAGAAAATTATATGACACTCACATGTTGTAGTACATTGCGAAGCAATGTGGAAGTTACCATTATAAGATTAAAACAAGGGACTTGAACAATGGTATAATTATTCGGACTATTATTCTCGTCTTTATTACGTGTGTTATAGTTAGAGTGCCCGTATTCAGGATTAAAGGTTCGGGGGTCCGAATCCTGGTAATTCCACAAAAAAAGCTTTCTGGTTGTGACGCATTAAAGAAAAATAATCTGATATAACACCTGATGACGGCCGGAGAATTCACTGGTTGAAACGTTGGGAAAATAACAGTATACTTAACAGAAACGAGAATAATATTCCGAATAATTATACCATCAGTAATACTAACACCTCGTCTCAATCATTTCGCAAGGGACTTGACAAATGACTTAACAGCAATGTTTACGTAACAGTTAGAATGGAGTAAATACTATTATAACTTTTTTTGAAAGAAGTCGTTGTCCTTGTTTGGGTAAAGCCTAAAAGAGAAATCCCTAGAAAGGTGAAATGCTCAGAGGTGGTTAATGTTATGTACATTCAGGGAGGACGTGCCTTCTGATCACAGGAGCTGTGATTACCTCGATAGTTTTGGGAATGTGAAGCATTCCTAAAATAATCACATAAACATCTGATTTAGATGAGCAGTTGTACAATCAACCTAATCATGATTTCAAAGTTTTAGGCTGCCGCAACTTTATTTTTCATAATCTTTTCCTGGAATAGGTACAGTTAGATACAGTTGCTGACAAATGTTCCTGCTTACTTTCAACAATATCTTCCTTGTCACTTGATAAAACTGTAATAGTTTCATGTGAACTGACAACACGTACACCATTCATGACTAGTGCGTTAGAATTTGTACTTTTTGTTGAACTCACCACGCGAAGTACTGGATGATTATAAAAAAAATATTATCTATGTATCCTAGGGAAACAAAACTTCACCATAATAAAGTTTATTCAGGATAGTTTCGACGCGGAAGTACAGGGTGTTTCAAAACCATTGTTATACTACTTAACTAAATCACTTTTATCACAAATTACTATTGCTATTACATCTCTTCTTTTTCGTCTCTCTGTGGGAAAGTGATAATTCGTCGGACTTACATCACTAAAATCCACAGTTCGATTCCCCGCGGCGGATACAACAGATAGCTCATTGTGGATTTGCTCTAAAACAAATAAACTCCTTCTTTTTCTTTCAATATGAGATTGATGATTTAAACGAAATGCGTGTCATTGTCTAGAATAGTTCTACCATCGTTCGATTGTGTTACAAAAATATTGGTATTTTCACTTCAGTCAAAAGGCAATTCTAAGTACAAATTATATTTTCTCTTCCTGACCACTATACATGGAACCAACAATTTTTGGACTGTTGAGTTTCCTCAAAAGAAACAACCATTACAATAGCTCATGAGAGTACAGGGGGTCTATAAGATGTAAATTTTTCCCACAGTTCAAAGTTATTTAATTACATATATTGTTTTTGTTTAAGTGCGAAAATACACAGTTGAATATCTGCGCTGTAATTACAGCGGGGATCGAACCTAAAATTTAAGCATTATAAGCCTCGGGCCTATCGTTGAGCCATTGAAGATACACACACACACATATATATATATACATACACACACACACACATATATATATATATTCTTCAACCTATCATAAACATGTTGGAAATCCTAAACATGACCAGGTAATCGCTTTTAATTTTATCTCCAACTCACCCATAGAAATTACACACTTCTCATACCGTGTACAATAACTGATCACATTCCACCTTCATTCATCATCCAGTTTATCAAAGTACCATCAGCGATCGCTGCTGCACCTTGAACACCTTCTGATATGGAAGATGGTCTTATGAACCTATATGTTCCTGAGACTCAAATGGTGTGTATTACTGACGCTAGGTGTGTACAACAATCCACTACGTTTTCACCTGTGTAACAGGGAATACTAATCGAGCTTAGGTGGATCATGATGCCAGTCATGTTGAATCCAGAATCAGTACGCCTTAATTGAAACATGTCAAGATCGAATTTTTGCACGAAAAATACTCACATGTTATATAGTCCATACTTAGATAAATGTTCCTCTGTGTGTGTGTGGTACTGTCTGTTTCAAATGGTATACACCCAGTGTTAATGACTG
This sequence comes from Limulus polyphemus, assembly GCF_000517525.1. Classification (NCBI taxonomy): domain Eukaryota; kingdom Metazoa; phylum Arthropoda; class Merostomata; order Xiphosura; family Limulidae; genus Limulus; species Limulus polyphemus. Next base: position 524,394 of record NW_013665925.1, read on the forward strand.
CTAGAATTCTTTAGACAATTGAAAATTTCAATGCTATATCATCTGATTTAATCTTTTTTACACATCAACTTCTTTCACGCTAATCCTTTGGGCTCTACAACCTATGTTTTCATAAGAGATCAGGCCTATGACAGTTACATATGCAATTCACTTTCTTCTAAAAGGAATCTTTGGGTTGGTAAATAAGGTATTGTCTAGTAATTCCAACTGTTTTATGTGTCCATTTATTACTTCTACTGCTTAACGCACTTTTGTGACAAGCCTTGAAAGATTGGTTTCCTCTGTCGGATCCTGGTTACGCTCTTTATTTTGCAAAAAAAAATAATAAAGAAACAAAGAATGACACATTGGACACAACCAGCTCGAAGAAGCTCCAATACATCATTAAATCGTTTTCATGCCTCCCAGTGGCTCAATGGAACACCTGTGGGCTTATAACGCTAAAAACTGAGTTTCCATACCCATAGTTAGCACAACACAGATAACTTTGTGCATTATAACAGCAAAGAAATATTTTCCACAATAGCCATGCTATGTGGGTGTGTCCATATGCGAACGTTTTCAACAAAAATTTCAAACATATTATGAGTGACTGCTACATTATTATTTCTCCCACCAGAAAGACATTGAACAAAGGTCGACATAATGTACCCATCAGTAGATACAATTATTCATAGTTTGACAAGTGACTGTTGCTTGTGCAGACTCTGACGTCGCTTTTAGAATTCACACTTAGAACTCTTCCACACATATAAATGTATATATGTGTGTGTGTGTGTATAAATATATATATATATTTATCACCAAAAACTAGAATGAAAATATCGTTGTTCCTTTTTGTCAAAAAAGTCCCGCGCAAGAAGACAAATGTATTTAAGTATTAATTCTTGGTGTCTGGTATGTTCAAATCCAAGATACATACGAACAAAACTGCTCACCAAAGCAGAAATATTCGAATGTATTGTTCCATTTATAGCAAAGGCATATTCCAAACCTAGAATTGTAAACACAAATCTTCTGGATAATCTAGTAGGAAGGCTAACAAGGAGAATTATGGGCATTCCTTGAGGTTAATATCCTGGAAAACAGATCACCAAACTGAGACTTGGTTAGTTCAGTTAGATTAAAGTGTTTACTATTAATTAGAGTATTGAGACATATCAAAGTCTGCCCCACTTGATCTTTTTTTTGCTGTTGCTCGCGTGTTCTCCAAAAGGTTAATCACATTTTTTCTCCTACAGCTAATATTGTTTTTCATCTCGGAAATCATCAAATGGCATGAGTCGAGCAAAAAAAAATTCTGTCCTGGTGATTCTTGCAGCACCAGGATCCAACAGAGATGACAGTATTATGCATAACAAATACACCTTAATCATCATTGACTACTGCTTTGCTGTTTTAGCTTTCGGTTTTCACGTTTTCCTTTGTTAATGATCTTTGTGCATAATAAATATATGAATCCCTGCTTCGAGAGTAGCACAGACAAATGAATGCATTTTTGGGTACACAATACCTTTGGCATGGATACTGCTCTTTTAAATGCAGCTTAAAGGCTTAAGCCCTCTGGGGAAACTTTGTTCTTCTAGGACAAATATTTTGTAAGATATAATTAATTAAAATATGAGGTTTCCTTTAGAATCATGCATCCTAAATATTATGTAAATTCTTTAAATCTTTTGCTATCTTTTCATCAACAAAATCAACATGATAACTTGATGGAGAAATATCCACTTAATATGAAGTTATCACTGTTATGAAAAACAAAAGAAGAAAAACTTTGATAAAGATTCTTTGTTTCTGTAAAGAAATAAATAAAAACACTTTTATGTAATTTTAACCCTAGATACAAACACGTTCATTTGATACTTTGTATTCGTTGTGTTCGCTAAAACTCAATTTGTTGAAACATCCTGTCTCTATTGAAATTGGCAGCTCCATTTCCCGCCTTCGAGGATATGAAAGTTTGACCATTATCAATCAGGATGTCAGAAATACGCCTGCCCTTTGCGACAGTCATTTTTAACCGTAAAACCGACAGTTGCAGCGTTGATGATATACCGTAACCTCGCGTGAAAAGCAATTTTTTCAACATTTGTTATTTACTATTGCTACATTTAATTCTAATTTATTATAAACGCATGAACTATTAAAGAAAGTTCGTTATTTAATGAAGAACCTGACACATTAATTATGATGTAAAAAAAAAAAAACGTTTAGAGATTTTTTTGCAGGTAGTAAGTGTTTGTTTGTTTTTAATTATGCACAAAGCTACACAAGGACTATCTGTGCTCTGCCCACCACGGGTATCGAAACCCAGTTTCTAGCGTTGTAAGTCCGCAGACATACCGCTGTGCCACTGGGGGGCAGGTAGTAAGTGTTGGAATTCTCTCTTAATTTCTTTTTCTTTTCTACCGTTTCTATCCACCAGTGTTTTTGTGGTAAGTCTACGTGCTTACAAAGCTAAAAACCGGGTATCGATACCCAAGTAGGGCACAGCACAGATAAGCCATCGCGTATCTTTGCGCTTAGCAACAAACAAACAAATCTTACCGTTTATATTGTTTTCAGTTAGATCTGCCATATTTTTAGTTGCCATATTAGTCTAGTAAATATATTAGTAAATACAACCACTTACAACCCCTATTGGTAAAAATGGGAAGTTGTTTAGCTTATACAGTCAAACATTTTGATATAAAAAAACCTATGAAATGTGTAGTTATTCTCACAAAGGATCACATAAAATATTGTTAAGGTAATCCTAAACATATTATAGGCCTCCTATTTTGTATTTCATAAATTAATCCAGCAAAGATGTTATGTAGTAATAAATATTAAAAATAAATAATTGCTGATGAAACAACGATCTTATTGAAATACTTGCATAGTGTACTAAGGAGTTGTTATTTATTATTTTTCATGTGTTGCATACATTATTAGCATTATAAATATTACAATTATAACATAACAATGACAGTCCTCATAAAAAGAAATAATATTGAGGTGTGTTTGTTAAGGTAGATAATAAGCGTGTCATTTTCCATATATTGCATGTGTTAACATCAGAGGTTATGAGCTGTAAACATCACAAGTAAAAGAAATGTAAAACTTCATGATTATAGTCCTTAACGAAATTGGTATGGTAAGAATAAAGACACATATTTTCTCCTGTGTAGCTTGTGTTTTGTTAATGTAATATCAAAATGATGACGAACATGAGAAAAATAAATATAAAGTAGTTTAATTTAAAACTTAACTAACTGAAATTAGACCTCTGTAAATTGTAAATAATTATTGTACATATTACTATACATGCTACAAGTATTTTGAAAAACAAAAACAAACAGACAAGTGTTCACACTATTACACCTTGAAATTTAGACATCACTGGCTTCTGTTTTGCTTTCGGTTTTCACGTTTTCCTTTTTCGATGACCTTTGGCAATCTATGCACTTTCATGATTTAGGAGCTTTGCTCACTTTTAGCTATGATTTATGGAACCTTATAAATGCTGGATGTGCGTAACAGCGTGCAGTCATTGTCAACACTGTCTGGCTCACTACAATAGCAGCCAGAACCTTTAGATGTAGGGGCTGATTTTTCATAACTTGCACCTTTTGAGGCACAGTGAACCATTCGCTCAGCAACTCTGGTATAACACCTTTCTTTACGAAGCCTGAAACATTAGCGTAGACTTCGTCAAAACCTTCCATCTGTCAAACTTTGCTGAATGAAGAAGCCTTCCTGACTACAAATAACAAAATCACACTATTCAGCAACTACCAGATGTATCTGGGCCTGTGCTTGATAGTGGTATGCATGATACAGTTTTAATGACATGTTCCAATTATCAGTGTTTTCTCTAGGGTCATCTAATTTGTCAGCCATTGACTTGGTAGTCAAGCAGTGGGGCACTTTATTTCCAGTACTTTTTTGCCATAACAGTCACACTAAACCATAACATCTGGCGAATGTACGATCGAGTTAAAAGTTGGCATCATTTTAGGCAGTGGCGGCTGGGGGTGGGGGGGGGGTGGGGAGGTTGGCATGCCTCCAAACACCTGATTTTTTTTTTTGACTCTGAGACGATTATATGATTATATTTAATGTGTAATAAAGTTATGGGAATTCGGTATTTAACAGTTTTATAAAAAATTGCATTTGAAGTATACATTTATAGGTTTTGAAATTTAAAACTTCAGAGTATATGTTAATACAGAACTAACAGAAAAATATAGTTTGATGAATAAATTACCCAAAATGTTATGCAAATTAGTCAGTTAAATATTACCTTGCTATTAAAAAAATATAAAAATTAATGCATGCATTGTCATTATGTTACCTGATTGCTCATTTGTGAACTTGTATGAATGGGGATAGCAGATCTTTTTTGATGAGGGACACAGATGATTAGCTTGGGGTTTTCTTTGCTGTTGCACTGAAGTTGGATGCTGTCACTCTTCCTGCTCTCTGACTGAACCAGACCTTGCTCTTTGCTTGTTTTCGAGTCTCTTTTTCAATGAAATGACACTGTAATATGCAATGTATCATACATTATTTTATAGTCAAACATGTATATATTAAAACAATCTTAAAACACCGCATTTATGATAACATAATGTTTTGAATATTCTTTCATGTTTTCAGATTTTCAGATATTTTCAGATTTTCTTTGATATTGTTACGACAGCGGAAGTTTACGTGACCCTAGTAACACGTCATGAGCTTCTAGAAAATTCATGTCCCTTCGTGAAGCCTCGTGTGTTTACTAGATGTAAATTCAAAATTAAGTATATGTACACAAACCTTTTCATGTGGCAAAATTAATTTCACGACCAACTTTTTTTACTCTTGAAAAGTAATTGATGAATGTCCCATTCGAACAAACCACTTGGGTAGAGAGAGGTTAGGGACTGGGGATGAAATGTTCGAGGAACATATCTATCTGCATGTCCAGTAACTACCGAAAGAAGTGCACCTCTCTGGTTCTTCAGCTTCACTTTCATATGGCTTGGTGTCAAAATCCTTACATGATTTAACTGTCAGTGGTGGGGTCTGGGAGCAGCTGTCTTCAGTAGATGTCTCTTACACTGATTTCTGGTGAAACTGATTCTTGTACTCTCAGCATGCCCCTTTCTGCAGCTGTAACTGCAAATAGTACAGCTTCCACATGTGAACATACAAGCACAACTACATTCTCCTAGATTTCTACCCATGAATGCGTTAGAGTTTCACTAAGGTTCAGGGAGTGGGTTACCTGTAATATTTGCAGATGATATAAATGATTGATATTCTGATTCGATGTTTTCTAAACTGATATGTTACTTATTGTAACTAGACCTGGTTTGCACATAAACAGAATTGGAATGGTCTTATGTATGTACTTGTTTATAGTGTACAATGCATAAGTGTATATAAATATAATTAAACGTTATTACATTTGAAACTATATATAAATAAGCCTATCACAATGAAGTATGTACTTATTTTAGTTTACAGTGCACAGTGTATGTAATTCTGAATAATTTTCGTTAAAATAAATAGTAAGTAAGTATATACCCAGGCCTACACGCATTCACACATTGAAATATGACAATGACTGTTAGTGTCACTTACCCTGGCAATGCTTTTATATGCCCTCATGGAGCGTCCTGTGTAGGATGATGAGTTTTCTATGAGGTAGACATAAATGCTGACAGCTTATCTGCCTGTCTCATGGGTGTAAACAACACTTGAGGCGCTGTATAGGGATCGCATGCGGCAAAAAGGGACACTTTCGGATTGTACCTCTCAAATTCTTGTTCTGTGAGATGTCTAGTATAATAAGTGACAAAAATGTGACCTTTGGACATGTTTATCTCACGACAATAGTTTATCTCATGCTGTAACTAAGGCTATCGAATGAAATTTTTCGACCAGGAAAATGGTGGACACGACTGCGTAGGTCACGTGACTCCAAACTCTCTATTGCAATTTTATTTGTATTTTGATACGATGTTATTTTTTTTAAGAACGTAGAGATTTAAAATATTTACTGTTAATACTTGATGAATCTGATAGATATTCTATAATTCAACGAGGCTAAGGTCACAGTCGAATCTATTAATAAGTGTGCAGAATATTTCTCCAGTTGTAGTAATTGTTGGATTTAAACAGTAAACAGCACTGACAGAAGCAAATACAGTGAATACGGTTATTCTCTTGTTACTTTGTCAGTACAATATAAAATCACTATATATATACAGGGTGTCCCAAAAATCTGTCTACACGTTTTGAATGATTATAAATAGAATGTTTATTAAGATATATCTGAATTTTATAATCCAAGTTAAAGAAGACAAGA
>NW_013665925.1:531733-534703 GCF_000517525.1 Limulus polyphemus
ATACACTTTACGTGAATTAATATGTGATGTTTCAGATTGGTCGAGCGCAGCCCATTAGTTAGCGCTGCAGACTGTGGATCTGAAGTTCCTTGATTCGCGCCCCTTTACCACCAAAAAAATAAAATAAATAAAAAATTGCACTCCACTCTTTGGAACCATGAATGAGTTATGAGAGTGACGTTCAAATCCTAAAGGTACCTCAAGTGTCGGCAGTAGGTGGATTTGACTTGCTTTAATCTACAACTTCAAAATTAGGGACGGCGAACGCAGCGCAGCCCTCGAGAACCAGCTTTGCGCGAAAATCAACAAACAGACAATGTATTCGGATACCAAATACATCTGGTGTCTTATGGTTAACAAGTACAAATCAGTGGCATATAAATCAAGAGATTTTAAGTTATCATTGATGAGTCAGCAACGTGGATCTAATTTTGTACCCATTTCTGTTGTCTCAACGCGAGTTATGGAATGCTTAATTAAATTTCGTCATTTCAAAGAGTTTTTAATAATATTCTAGAAGACAGGAGCAATGAATGACTTAGACAATATACTGATTTTTCGCATTAGATATATATATATATAGTTTTGTTTCTAAATGCAATTACGCAATTTATGTTTCTAAATGCTGTAATTTATTTCGTGTTATTGCCTTAGTCTGTTTGTTTGTTTGTAGTTAAGCACAAAACTACACAATGGGTTATCTGTACTGTGCCCACAACGTGTATCAAAACCCAGATTCTAGCGTTATAAATCTGCAGACTTACCGCTGTACCACTAGACGAGGGGGGTGGGGGTGGCTTGCCTTAGACAATAGTATTTTAAAAAGCTTAGATCCTGCAAGTATAAGAGTTTCATAACATAACCGCGAAGGGCAGGTGTATCGAAACTCACCCCCACTGTTGCCAGAAATACAAGTATATAAGTTATATGTTTTCAAGGGAGGTCAAGTAAAGCACCATACACTTAATTTCAAAATCATATTTCAAGTAAAGAAAAAATGTCTCAGTCTGTATCTATGTCTGAAGAAGGACGATAACGCGAAATGTTACCTATCAATAAAGTATACAAACCTTTAACGTTTTTTATGACTTTTGAAGCGGCCATTTTTTACTTATTTTATAATTTGAACTGTAAGTTTATTTATTTTGCACAACTATCGTAGTATAAGTCTGTTAAGCTGGTGATAAATCATACACCATCCCGTTGGTATAAATCATACACCATCCCGTTCCAACGGGATGGTGTATGATTTATACCCTCGATTCTAGTTATGATAGATTTTTATTCCGACCTATTGAAATGTATTCCGACATTGATTAGCTATTTACTGTGTTACAAAAAGGTAACTTAAACGTTAATGTAAGATTTAGAAATGAATGAGTTTATAACATTTTAACAATAAAATTAGTTTCATATTTTCATTACAATTTAGTCTAGCCTTTCTTCTGAATATTAAGTACTTTGATTAATTTAAACAATGTAACGTAACGTGTATTTCTCGTAATATGGCTACAGTATTGTAGTCGTTGATAAAACGCGTTGCAAAGATAAGGTCAATGTCCAACTAAATAATGGGTTATAAAACTTTCCCACGTACAGAAGGTATGATATTTATGTTTTATTTATTATATATATTATCAAAATACTTAATCAAAAGAACACAGATGAGAAAATGTTAAAAAACGTATATATATTTATATTATAAATTATTTCTAGTTACAATAAAACAACAAATTATAGTACTGATGACATTTTGTATAGAAATGACTAAATAAAAACTAATAAAAGAAACTGATTAATAAAGATATTTAAAGTTTAATACAGTAACTAATATTAATTTTAAAATCATAAATGTGTCACTGCAATATATGCTGTAAGCTCTGAGTTATTTCTACCATTAAAAAACGCGTTAAAGATGACCTTATTCTGACTACTAGTCAAAACTTTTATCACCACCCTCTATCAGGATAACATTCCTCACAGACCTATTATACCCATCCTAGGCTCATTGGCATAAAATGTTGCTAAGATCTTAGTTAAGAAATTAAACTCTTTGCTCAAGAATATCTCCTTTTCTCTCAAAGAAAGAGAAACGCTCTAGACTTTGTAGACAGAATTAAAAACTTTGAATCAGATCAAGAATAAACTTTTGTTTCTGTTGACGTAAGATCTGTCTTTACTTGAATACTTGTCGAATAGGCTTTACTCCGATTTAAGAACTAAGCTAGATTGTTTGGTTGTTTTAGAATAAAGCCACATTGGACTGTCTGCTGTGGCCAGTGCGTGGAATCGAGCCCCAAATTTTAGCGTTGTAAATCCGTAAACTTAACGCTGTCTCACCAGGAGACGAACTAAATAAAAACAAGACAATTTATATTCTAATAATATAGACCAACTAATCAGCCTGACAGAATACTCTGTGAAAAAAATATGTATTTTTACCTACCATGGTCATGTCTATGGGATCTCCCCTTTCCTCTCTACTTAGCCAACTTTTTTCATATAAAACAACCTGAAATCAGGCAAAGATAGTTTTGTAAAGATGACATGTGAAGGATGGTGTGCTTACGTTTACTGTGTTCTTAAATCATGTTTTTAATACTTTTTCAGAGCTATAGCATTCTATAGGTTAAAATGTGTACCCCTTTGTAACGTCACCTGGAAGGCGCTGAGCATTATTTTACGTATTTATTCATTTATTGTCGATTTGCTTCTTGGGATGCAAAAGGCGATTTATGCGCACAATGAGAATGTTAGTAAGATCATACCTACTCTTTTAGGTGAGATGTTCATGAAACTTTTATTAAAATTTTATCTAATGATGCTAAGAGCTACATCATATTGTAACATTATTATACATAAATGTGACGTACATTTTAAATTAAAGTTTTTGGTTCTGAAACTCTCTGATGTTTACATGTAAAAATGTAATTACACACAATTCAATTTCCAACTGCATATTGAACGTTT
>NW_013665925.1:535671-536861 GCF_000517525.1 Limulus polyphemus
TGAACGTTTAGAAATACACAAAACTGTCTGAGCTGCACGTTAAAATAGTTCCAGGTAACACTAAAGGTAAACACAGCAACAATTTTTCGAGAACTTTCAGTACTCTGTATGTTTCTGTTATTTCTTGTAATTGCAAAACGTATGTTTTAGAGACATTTAGCCATGTTGGGGAGGCATGTTCAATGAACCTTACTCCAAGTAGCAACATTAAATTCCTAGGACTAATATTTAATTCCAAATTAATCTTGTATGAGTATATTAAGTGTATTACAACAAAAGCGTGGCGAAGAGCTAGTCAAATAGGAATCTAGCTGGAAGTAACGGAGGCACATCGATATACAAAACATACATACACTGAGTGGTCACAAGTAAATAGATACCTAATTTTTCGTCATTTAACTGATTTATGCTAACTAATTTGTGTTCACAGAGCACTATATAAATAAAAAATGGTCTGCACACTAATTATCCTGTCTACAACATGCCTAGGACTCAAGGTTCTCTCGAATTGTCAGATTTTGTTAGAGGAAGGATAGTTGGTCAAGCAGATGGTGGAATAAATCAGCGGCAGATTTCGCAGAATTTGGGAATCCCGCTTTCGACAGTCAACAGAATCATCGTGCAATTCAGGAAACACGGCAAGGAAACAACTGAGCAGAGTCCGGGTCGTCCTGGTCCATCGGAGATGACAAAAAGGGCTGTCAAGAGGAGCATCGAAATGGATCCCAGATTAACGACTGCAAAAGTGGCCAAAGTTAGTGGGATGTGCCCGTGGGCTGTCAAGAGGAGCATCGAAATGGATCCCAGATTAACGACTACAGAAGAGGCCAAATTTGGTGGGATGAGCCCGAAATCTGTTCAACGGATTCTCCACAGATTGGGTTATCGTTGCAGAGCATCTAGAAGGAATCAATTATTAAGACCTGCCAACATAGTCAGACGAAAGAAGTGGACAAGTGATATGATGACCAAGCCTCTGGACTTTTGGAAGACCGTATTGTTCTCAGACGAATCAAGATTCGCTCAATTTTCGGATAGTGGAAGGATATGGGTCTGGAGAATGCCTCACCAAGAGATTTGGCTCAACAGATTGCAGCCAACTGTGAAGCGTAAGGGTTTGGGAAGCTGTTTGGGTTGGTGGGAGATTGAGCTTAGTGGAGTGCATTGGCAACATAAATTTCGCGAAATAC
>NW_013665925.1:536871-538503 GCF_000517525.1 Limulus polyphemus
AAAATGGTATACAGAAGTTGCTCTGGCCGAGCCAATCTCCTGACATGAACCCCATCGAAAACCTCTGGTCCATACTCGACCGACAAGTCAAGAAACAACAACAACAACAAAAAACCAACTTCGAAGAGTGATCTACTCCAAGTTTTGAAGCAAGAGTTGGCGAAAATCCCACAATCTAAAATTGACGAGATGATTCTCACGATTTCCCAAAGGATCAACGAACTCCTTGAAGCCAAAGAAAGATCTACTAGATATTAATTAAATTATAAATATATCAATTCATGTGAATATGACTGAAAATTTAATTTTTTTCTCAAAAGGTGGTGTCTATTTACTTGTGACCACGCTGTGTACATCCTCTCATGAACAAAAACCTTACTTTTCTGCATAAATACTCAAGTATCCTGTTATTGTCAAAAAGACTCCTAACTATCTCCATTATATTATTAGTTACGTGACTTTCAACATCAAAATATAATGTTACACTGTAAAATTCACGAGTACAAAATGGTTGCGAAGTCGTTCAATTCGACCGACCTCGTAGCAAGAGTCTGTAATAGTCTTTGATAATCAAGACATGTTTGACTCAACTTGGTTTTTCTTGTATGTAATTCTTAGGCTCTTAGTTACATTACATTTATGCCTACCCTTTCATAACCAGGATATTATGATAAACAAACTACATACCAACAGTCAGGAATATATAACTTACAATTGCAGTAATATTAAATTCAAATATGCATTTTACAGTGTAACAATAAATTATAATACTGAAAGTAATGTAGGGATGATCTATGTAAAGTTTATAATCCCTATATTTTTGTTTGAATTATTTTTGGCACTGCCACCCATACATCATTTTACATATAAAAATGTTTGTATTACTCGTTTCAAGAAGAATTTAGGCAAAAATGTACTTCCAAGTAATTCTAGAGAGCTACATCACACATGACGAGTACAGTCCTAAGCAACTCTCCACTTTAAATATAGTAAATAGATCTAAACGAAAAGGCCACTTAGTGCTAGGCTAACTGGCTTTCAGATACATATTTAGTCTTATTTTATAAAGGGTATCTGTGTGTAAAATATTATTTCTATATGTCTTGGAACGTAAATGGGACTGTTTTGTGTGTAAAGAACTCTATGTGCAATATAACGTGCGAAACTTCTTGGTGTGAATCTACGCGATAAATGTATCCAATACATGAAAATGACAGAAAAGGGCGAGGATGTGTAATTTCTTGTGGACATTTGCAGAATACACGTTTATCACAAAATGCTGTCTCAGCTGAAGATGGCTCCTACCTGGCCAAATTTATATTTGTGTCCCCTAGTCCTACTATTCTCACTGTTAAGTATGAAAAAAGATGATGCATCAACACTCTCAATTCCCTTTACAATCTTAAACACCTCAAGCAGATCCCCCTAACTCTTGTCTTTTCAAGAGAAAACAATTTGAGAGATTTCAAACTCTCCTCGTATGACAACCCCTCCATCCCAGGCACCATTATAGTAACCCTTCTCTGAACCCTTTCTAACAATTCAATGTCTTTCCTAAGGTAAGGAGCCCAATGCTGAATACAATATTCCAAATGTAGCCTAACCAGTGACTTATATAATGAAAGTATAACC
>NW_013665925.1:539072-545825 GCF_000517525.1 Limulus polyphemus
ACACTGTTAAGGTTATTCGCATCCAAACTATACTTATAATTCAAATTATGATAACCCACATGCATTATATTGCTTTTATTATTATTAAAACCCAGTTTGCCATTTATTTGCTCAGTTAACTTGTCGGATGTTAAATTATGTTCGCCAATTGTCAATTAAAGGCTTTACTTATGCTTCTTAATAGTATAAATATATAATGCGTCGTTGTTGGGCTTAGGATTCTTTTACAGTAGGTGTCTATGACTTGTTGGCGATAAATTCAACGATAAATGAACAGCACGCACTCCACTTGTTTTAAAATATTATATATATTCGGAACAAGTTAAAAGTATGTACAATAAATTCTTTACATTATGGGGATCATAGGTATAGCATAAACACGACATATATTTCTATTCTTCTTGTTAAAAGTCAACTCAAGCCAATTGAATTGCTTTACAATTTCAGTTGACAAGCCGAACTACCTTTCTCTATTTATATCGCACTACTATTCCGCATATAATTCACTTGCTATTGTGGCGCGAGCTATCTCATTCGTATACTGTTCTTCCAGTAATCGTTTGGTCTTCTTTCTTCAAAATATACTCTGGTCCTTTTGTCAAAAGTGCACTCGGGTTGATCCAATTACTTTAGAACCACGCATTGACGGAATAAATTATTATTTTTATTTCCTTTTCTACTGTTAGTCTTACTTTAACATAATGTTAGGCCTATTTAATCGCCAGGTCTATCACTTCTATGGCAATTAACTTCACGCCGAACTTTTCCTTGGTGGTGACTTTACTCTCTTCTACTGTTGTGCGTCTGTTGTTTCCGCTCGTCTCACACTATTTATATGTTTATCACTTAATCATCTGCTTGCCTCCTAGAAATCTCTATATTGTCAATGTATTGTACGCGACAATCGATAATCTCAACATCACTGAATTATAAACATAACTTCCAATAATCGTTTGCTTTTAACTCTTTTATTATAAAAACTAAACAATCATAAAATATTAACTCACAAAATAAATTAATTAATACTACCTATACTAAATAGTTTTTATATCACGAAATCACTAAATGACTTAAATCCTTTTGAAAATCAGCAGCATCCTCTTCACAGCTAGCAACACCGAAGACCTATCAAATGCAACTTTAAGTAATTTATTGACTATTCATTCCTCTATTTCATTGATGTACATCAAAAAGAGCAAAGGTCCTACGACTCAGCCTTGAGGTACCTCACTTGTGACATTAATCCAGTTTGACTGAACTCCATTTGTTACAACCCTCTGCTTTCTTCCATCCAGCCACTCTTCTGTCCAATTTGCTATATTATCCCCCACACCTATAGAGAGAATTATTTTACAAACCTTTTATGTGGCACCTTATCAAATGCTTTCTGAAAATCTAGATACACCAAACCTACATTCTTACTCTCCCTTACATAAGTAGTAACCTTTTCAAAGCATGTCAAAAGATTTGTAAGGCAAGATTTTCCCTTAGTAAAACCACGTTGACTATCCAATAAAATTCTAAACTTTGTTAAGTGACTTTGCAAAGCATCTGTTATCAGACTTTTCAAAACTTTTCCCATAACTGATGTAAGACTAATGGGTCTATAATTACTGGGACAATTTTTATCACCTCTCTTAAAAAAAAGGAGTTACATTAGCTAACTTCCAATCCTCTGGTACCTGCCTACTATTCAAGGACTTACAAAAAATAGCAACAAGTGGCTCACATATCCAATCTTTAACCTCCTTCAAAACCCTTGTGGAAATATTATCTGGCCCAGGAGCTTTATCGTTCTTTAAACTTCCCAATTTTTTCTTAACCAGCTCAGAATTAATGTAGTCATCTTGTTCGACTTGGTTTCCATTTATCAACTGTTCAAGATGTGGAATACTGCATCTTCATTAGTAAAAACCAAAGGAAAAGCAAAATTTAATAACCCAGCCATCTCATAATAATTAGATACGAACCTTCCTTTCTCATCTCTCAAGGATTCTACCCCATCCTCACATTGTGTTTACCCTTAATGTATTTCAAAAAATCCTTACTGTTAATTTTTACATTTTCAGCCAACCTTTTCTCATACATTCTTTTTGATGTCCTAATTTCCTATTTCACCAACTTTCTTGATCTTTTATAATCTTCTAAATCTCCTGTCATACAAGTCAATTTACATTTCTTAAATTTATGATGATTTTCTCTAATTTTATCTCTTATACTTTTAGTTCCGCTTAGCAGTCATAAATGCACGTACATAATCCTATTTTTACATACGAAACCTTTTTAAAATAGAGTTAACCTAATACTGTCTGGCCTGTATATTTCTTATTTATTTAGTTTAGAAGTATTTTGTGCTTCGTTCATCATGTATTATGTAATTCTCTAATTTGCTCATCAATTCATTTTTTTTCTTATAATATTGAAGCAAGTTATCTAGGAGTTCGTGTGATAGTGTTGAAATGTATGAATAGTTGTGTAGAAATACTGAGTTTGTTGATCGCGGGGCTTTAAAATATAGTTTTATATTTGATATAATATATTATAGTGCTTCATCTTTATTGGGGGTCTAGATCCTTTTCGGGATCTGGGAGGGCCAGGTATGATGTTTCATCTCTTCCTCCCTCCTGTGCTGGTGTTTAGTTGCACTTTTAAATGGTGAACATCACACATAAGAGGGATCTGAATCTGTGGATATCATGTACTATAGTGAAATATTCTTCTTCATGGTAATTCGGTCCATGTTTTGGACTAGGGAGGGTCAGGTTCAACGTATTGCATGTTCATCATCGGGTTTTAGGTCGTTGAGCGACCTGGGAGGGTCAGGTTCAACGTATTGCATGTTCATCATCGGGTTTTAGGTAGTTGAGCGACCTGGGAGGGTCAGGTTCAACGTATTGCATGTTCAGCATCGGGTTTTAGGTCGTTGAGCGACCTGGGAGGGTCAGGTTCTATTTGACCTTTTCTTCCCCCCTTAGCTGTTGTTTTTAACTGTCAAATGCTACTGATAATATTCGTTGCATCAGGTTCGTATTTACACTACGCATAACACTAAACACCGATTTAGCTCCACCTCTTCAGGATCATGTCCTTGAATAGTATTCTAGTAGCATTTAGTGTATTTTATTCTTTTCTTTATTTGTTCGCACATACTTACAAACAGTTCATACCGAAATACTAGAATCTGCGTTTTTGATACATTAATTTTTATTCGTTTCTTTGAACAGTATTCTGCTATGGCATTTAAAGATGGTTGTAGATTTGTGGTTGTAGATTTGTGGTTGTAGATTTGTGGTGTTTATGAACTCTTCCAGACAGCTACATCATCTGCAAATTGAGAGGTGAAACAAAAATTAAGGTCGTCTAGTGGCACGTCGCTTACATACCTGATGAAGAGTATGGGGCTAACTACCCCTCCTTGAGGTACACCTGTCTCTGGAGTAAAACACTCAGAGTAAGTGTCCTATACATTTACCCAACATTTTCTGTTTTCAGCGTAGTGGTCAGTCGGCACCGGGTTTTAGGTTTTTTGTGGACCTGGGAGGGTCAGGTACGCCTTCGACCTCTTACTTCCTCCTGAAATAATAACTTAAAACTGTCTGTTAAATGCTGCTGAAGCTATTCTGATTACTATTCCCTTTGAGGACCACGTCCATTGAATAGAATACGAGTAGTATTTGGTGCATATACAACCTTATCTTTTCATTTGGTCACTGACACTCACTAACAGTTCATACATTGTATTTCGCTTTATTAGGTTTGCAAGTTCACAAACAGTTCAATGTCGCAACACTTTTCACAGGAGGTATACACCAACACGTTATTTAGCACCTAAATACCCTTTCTAAATAAAGCGATGATATCAAGCTCAAGGTTTGTTAGTTTTTATTGTCTAGGTGGGTGGTCTTTATATTTAATGTAATAATTTAACGAGGAGAGACACTTAGCCCCATGTGCATCGTGTATGATATTGCGATCTATTTCAGTTAACAAATCATTTTTGTATAAGTTTTTATTAAAGTAGCGGAACGAGCAATCTACCAATCTGTCTTGTAATGTGTCTATGTTTGCGTATTTACGTAGAAATATTGAATTTGTGGTTCTTGGAACCCGGCATGCTGTGGTGATTATGGAATTTGGGATTGTTTGTAGTTTATTCAAATTTGTTTTTGCTATGTTGAGCTATGCTGGGCATGCGTATTCTATAACTGGTCTTACGTATTGTTTGTAAATTTTAATATTTTTTTTCAGATAATGTTCCTGTGTTTTTACCTGTAAGTCTTTTAAGATACTTTGCTCGTTGTCATACTTTTTGTGTAATTTCGGATATGTGTTTTTTTCCAATTTAATTTGGAATCATATGTAAGGCCTAAAAATTTTGTTAATGGGTTGATATCTAGAAGAGCTCCATTCAGGTATAACTTCGGGGGGTTTCTGCGTAATTTTAGAGATTTTGAAAATAACATCCATTTTGTTTTTGGTATTGTTACGCCTCTGGTCGTTTGTTAATCTCCCGTAAAAATTATTTCCGAAGAAACTTTAGCGATACAAGTCCTTTCTTAACAAAGTTGTATTGAGAAAGAATAAACTAGTTTTATCTTAATGTAAGTGGCTATTGTTCGGGACGAACAATACTAAGGAAGGGGCAGTGTTACGACAGCGGATATCACGTGACGCTAGTAACACGTCATGGTATTCTTGAAAGTTCTTGAATGCTCGATTGTATACTAGATGTGCGGTATTTTTGTATATAAGACCGCCAAGAAGTGACGGCAACAATGGAATTGAATTGCAGACAGAGATAGAGACTGACAATCGAGTAAAGCGCGTGAATTGTTCGTTGTGAATTATAGCGTTTGTTTAAGTTATAGCGTGACTGTGGAAATTAAGTGAATTTCCAATAAACAATTAACAATAACTTAATTAAATGTACAGAATTTACAAACACAAAATTAGAATTCAACAAAGTCTCTTAATTTTACGGGACGTATCTTCTTCCGTACTGGTCTCCGTCTCGTTGGCTTCTGCTTCATGTGGAGTTCATCTGCTACATCAGGAAACGTCCTATCATTGGTAACAGCCACATCAGTGGTGGTAACTTCATCAAGGGCTTCACTGTTTCCCTTCTCAAAACCGAGTAGAGTTTCTTCTTCGGCAGTGGCTTTTTCAGGTGACACGTCTTCAGCAGCGTCAGTTGTTCCATTGTTCACTTCATCCCAACTGAAATGTCCTGGACCGTGATAACGCCAAAGCCTGTTCGCATGCACCACCTTTGGCTTCCTCGCCAACCACATTTCATCTGGAAAGTCACGTCTGAGAGACGATCCACTATGTCATATGGGTCTTCCCATGGAGAAGACAACTTAGGAAACTTTGCCAACTCCTGTCCCAGTGTCCAGTTGTACTTTTCTACCATCCTATCAGACTGTGGGTGAAGTGGCGTTGTCCTGGTATTTCGGATGCCAAACAACTTGCAGCATTCTTGGAACACAGCTGATTCGAAGTTATGGCCTTGATCTGAATGCAGTTCATGTGGCATACCAAATCTAAAGAAGAAATCACTAATAGCCGAAGCTACAGTTGTAGCTTCCTGATTTGGTATTTCATATGCCTCAGGACACTTGGTGAAATAATCCATCACCACACAAATGTACTTGTTTTCAGCACGAGTTTGAGGCAAAGGACCAGCAATGTCAATGGCTACCCTTTCCATTGGTGCACCAACTTGATACAACTTCATTGGAGCACGTCCCTTATGCTTGAGGTCCCCTTTTAGCACAACATGTACTGCATGTTCTGCACCATTCTTCCACATCTTGCCTCATACCTATCCAGTAAAATCTCTGTCAGAGGTAACTCAATGTTTTCTTAACTCCGAGATGTCCTCCTGTTAAACTATCATGGGATTGACCCAGCACAACTACCCGGAACTTTCTCGGTATAACCGTTTGCCAAGTCGTCACTTTCCCATCTGCAGTTTCCCATCTCCGAAGAAGAATACCATCTTCAAGCTTCAACTGGTCCCATTGTGCCCAATAGTTCTTTGTCACAAGGCTTAAGCTAGACACCTTCTCCCAAGCAGGGCGCAAAACCCTTGCTTGTAGAAAATCAATTATTGGTTTCAAGTCTTGGTCTTTCTCCTACTCTAATTTAATATCTATACCTGGTTCCATTTCACCGTCATCAACTTCTTCAGTCACTTTGACTTCAGCTTGATGGCACCTGGTTAGTTCAACCTCTCTTTTGCAGCAATGTCTGCAGCTCTTCTGCAGGGTCTTCGGCTCAGTCCATCGGCATTACCATGAGATTTTCCCTCTCTGTATTCAATATCATAATTATACTGGTCTATCTTTCCAATCCAACGTGCCAGTTGTCCCTCTGGGTTCTTTAATGATCTTAACCAGTGTAATGCAGCATGGTCTGTCCTAATAGTAAACCTTGCACCATAGAGGTAAGGATGGAAATATGCCAGACTCTTTACTATAGCAAGGTGTTCCCTCCGTGTTACACAGTAGTTCCTCTCTGGTCTACTTTAAACCCTACTGAAGTAGGCCTTCACATGTTCGTTTTCGTCCACTTTCTGAGACAACACTCCTCCAATTCCGACATTACTAGCATCACAGTCCAGTATGTACGGCAGTAAGGGATCTAGAAGCTTTAAAAGCGGAGTGGAGGCCAATTTTTCTTTCAATGTCTTGAAAGCATGATGGCAAGGAACTGTCCATTCAAACTTCTGGCCTTTTTTAGTCAAATCAT
>NW_013665925.1:546788-557235 GCF_000517525.1 Limulus polyphemus
TTCCTCCAACAACTGTTGTAATTTCTCTTCTTGTTTTTTTTCTTTCTCCTCCAACAACTGCTGTAATCTCTCTTCTTGTCTCTTTTCTCGTTCTTCTTGTTTCTTTTGCTGTTCTTGTATTGCTGCCATCAAATCTGCTATTTTTTTTATCCCACTTCTCACACCAATTTGTTACGCCTCTGGTCGTTTGTTAATTTCCCGTAAAAATTCTTTCTGAAGAAAGTTTAGCGATACAAGTCCTTTCTTAAATAAAACTAGTTTATTCTTTCTCAATACAACTTTGCAATACACTTAATTTCCACAGTCACGCTATAACTTAAACAAACGCTATAATTCACAACGAACGATTCCCGCGCTTGACTCAATTGTCCGTCTCTATCTCTGTCTGCAATTCAATTCCGATTGATTCATCTCACGTTAACCGGCGCACTTATATACTGGAATAGAGGGCGCCTAGCACATACTGGATTATTCGTGATGTTCCCCGATCCTTCGAGAATATCATGAGGTGTTACCAGTGTTACGTGACTACCGCTGTCGTAACAATATGCTAATTTTAATTCTGTACTTTTGACAATATTCTTCGATTTCATTTAAAACTGGTTGTAAATTATTTGCTGCTATTGAGGGTGTATTTGAGCTCTTCCAGATAGCCACACCATCTGCAACTTGTGACTTTGAACTATAATCTGAGTCTATTAGAGGCATGTCGCTTACATACATGATATATAATATAGGACTAACTCCTCCTCCTTGAGAGACACCCGCCTCTGGAGTGAAATACTCCGAGTAGGTGTCCTCGACATACACTCTACATTTTCTGTTTTCAAGAAAGTTAGATAACCAGTGAATAACTCCTGTGTGTAATTACATTTGTTTTAATTTGAATCTTAAACCATTATGCCATACAGTGTCAAAAGCTTTCTCATATCGAGAAAGCAAGCGACAGTGCATTTCTTTTTGTTAAAACTATCTATTACGGTTTCAGCAAGCCAAACTAAATGATCCGTTGTTTGCCGATATTTTCTGAAACCGTTTTGTACTTCAGTTAATTTTGAAGTGATCTCTAGAAATTTTAAGATCCTATTGCTAATAATTCTTTCTAAAATTATGCCTAAACAGCTAGTTAGAATGATAGGGAGGTAATTTTTTGGCTTATTGATTGGTTTTCCTTCTTTCAAGAACATCAATACATTGGCTTGTTTCCAAGAGGCTGGGATATATTCCGAATTTAGGGATAAATTAATTATTGCTGTTACGTGGTCAAACAATCTATGAGTGGCTTTCTTTAAGAGTATGTTTTGTATTTAATCTTCACCAGGTGTTTTTTTTTGTTTATCTTATGGATATTATTACTTCAGGCTTGGTTATTGTATTGATGATTTGTTGCGCTTAGTCGTTATTATTGTTTTGTGTGTTTGTAATAGTGGCCGGAAATTTTGGTGTAGGCAAATCATTATTAGTGTTGCCATATAATAACAATATTTCAAATTTTCCCGCGGAATTCTATGTGTTATATCACTAACTTCCTGGGTTCGAGAGTGTATCACGCCACATGCTCATAAATAATGTGCCGGCGTGTAGTAGTGCTACTGTGTGCGTCGTCAGTACATAACTTTTGGAAGCTAAGCCTTGTTATGGTCGTGTTATTTACTTTATAATTATATCTTATTTATTTCCTAACCATAAAATCTGCTTACACGTGAAATAGGTAAGAAGCTTTGTATTTGTACTAAATGTTTAGGCTTATCCTGGAATGTATAAACTTTAACGTGTGTTTGAGTTTTGTTTTGGATTTGTTATTGGCTAACGCAGTGCAACTGCACCTAGTCACTGGCATTAGATCCTAAATAATTGTACATTCACTAAACAGTAAAATATGTTACTGTTTCAATTGTCGCTGTTTCGGAGACGTTCATCGTTTCAATTACCCGTCGTTGCCCAAGTTTAAATTTTAATCAATTTGGGTAGTATATGTTATATGGCTTTTGTTTGTTCTTAGTTTTATTTCAATTAACTGTATTAATATTAGTACTAATATTACTAATTTACTCTGTATTACTGAATATTACATAATAATTATAACATTAATAGTACTATATAATAGTATTACTATTCGTAATAGGGCTACTCCCTTTGATAAGAACATACCAGTTTTGATGTGTACTTTGTCTCTTAGAATATCCTTTAAGTTTTTATTAATAAAGTATTTTACAAAAAGATTAATTAGTAAGCTGGATTCTTACTAAATTTGTTGGAAAAGTAGATTATATTACTAGATAGAAAAATTGGTTCACAGTTAAGTACTTAAAAGTTAAAGTAGGCAGTAAGTAATAATAGCATGAGCATTTTTTCCATTAGGAAAATGACAAGTAGTGGTACTTTCAGAGGTACCTGTTTTGGAATATTTGTTTTTTGCATTTTGTGCCAATAATTTGGATAGTTTCAAGAACAGTTATATTTCATTATAATACTAAAATGCTAGAAAAAATGACACTGGTTATGTCAAAATGTGGAAAATATTAAGAATATTCCAATTTTGAGAAGTGCAGGAAACTTCGAATGGACTTTTTTGTATGTTTGATACATTGGTGTTTTGGACAAAACAAATATTTTTATGTGATATTTGGTAAAACTTTAGCACTTTTCTGGGTATTTAGCTGTGGTGAAAAGAGCTAATTAAGCTTATGTTTCTGTTAATAGAAATTATGAAATTAATAGTTTTAACTATGTTTAAAACTGGTGAGGCCTTGTTTGAAGTACTGTAAGCAGTTGTGGTCCTCTTCTTACAGCAAGAGTATTGATAAATTGTAGAAATGGTCTATTAAATGACAGTTTGGTTAAATCATTTAAACTATGAGGAAAAGTTTTATTTTTCTATAATTTACAACAATTACAGAAACCTAAAGTGCTCGAAATACAGACTGTTTTCTCACAGATATGGCAGAATGAAAAGGATAGTAAACTTGAAGAAATAGTAAACAAATTTAAAAGCAAAGATGCACATTTATTCATTACAGAATTTTCTGTTTAGATTAGCCATTATCTTTTCTTTCAAAATATAGTGCACACTCTGGAAATGTCTTATTTCTGAGAAATAACTGTTATTATCCTCATAGAAGGTATTCATGAATATATATATATATATATATTTTTTGTGTAGGTAGAATTTTACATGTCTTTAAATAATCATTAATAGGAAACCAATGAATGGTAAGAACTGTGCATAACTACAATAAAAATGATGCAATGCTGTTAGACTTTGTCACATTTTTTACATGTGCTTGTATTTTTTATTTTTTTAGTTGAATTAATTTTTTCATAATGTGTTTTCTTGATCATCTGTTTTTATTATCAGATTTATTAATTGTAGCAGCTTTATTCATTCATAATTAATCACAATTATTAGGCTTTTAATCTGCTGTTAATGGCAGTAGTATAAAGAATAAAAAGAGAAAAATGTTTGTATAAATTTGGTGACAAACTGGAGAGTTACGCGATAAAGCAAACATTTTGAATACGTATGAAATAGTAGAGTGTATAGAAAATTAGTATGAAAACATGCCAAGAGTGGTTTCCTTTATCCTTTAGATGTTGTAGTACCTCATTCTAATAAAATACATCTTGAAAATGCACATAAGTATAATATTGGGAAAGGATAAAGAATTAGATAAATAAACAATCTTTAAATGTGTGAGATAAAATGATTTATCTTGTAACAAAAAATACTGTAATTGAAGGTGACATTGTAGCATCAGTTTGTTTTGGAAACTAATGATTGGTACAGTGTACTAGTAATCTAAGGGAATCAGTTATGTTAATAGTTGAAGCTGTTTGTCTGACTGAAAAAATGTAGGTTATGAAATCGTTGTTTGCTAGACTTTTCCAACTTAACACAGTTTAACAGTTTTTTTTTATCTTATATTCTTTGATTACTTTGTCTTATGGTTATTATTGCTAAATGTATAAATTCACTGAGGCATAACATGTATCACAAGTTTTCTTTTGTTAGTATTATGCAAAATACAGGGCCATCACCTATTATTGTACGTTTTGTATTATAGAATGTGGGCATAGGGTGTAAATCCTATTCCTAGGGTTTGTCTGTCATCTTGTATCCTAGTGTATATAAGTGAACTTATCAGTGTCTGTCAGCTTGTATCATAGTTGTATACAAGAGAATTTGCCAATAATGATTATAGTCTATCACAATTCAGAAATATCCCTAACAAAAATCAATTTAATTAAAATTTTGATTTTATGATTGATTACGAAAATTAACAGTGGAAATGTGTTTAATAATTTCTATTACAGGAATTGAATTTTATATCTTTTAGTAGATACGTTTTAGGGAACTTTTTATAAACTCCTGCTTTTATCTCTGATATTAATGTTGTACATTTTAGAACATTTACAGCAACAACAAACAAGATAACTAAAGGTTATTCAGTACCTAACAATAATAACTAGTTAACTTACAGGTTTTCAAATAATTCAGAAAAGTTGTTTCACTCATTACCTTTTATAACAAGACAAATAATTATTCATCTAATACATCAAACATTAGTAATTCATTTTACTCACAGTAGATGTATTTCTTATTGTTTTTTTTATTCAAGTGAGAGTCCACAGACCATTTTTATCATTTCAGAATTAGGGTTATCTCTGTAGCTAATTTTTCCTAACTTGTAAACAATTTTAAAAACTTTTAACATTGTTTTTTCTCTTATCCATTTGTTTTCTTAATGAAAAACAAAATTTATTTCATATTACTTAAATCAGAATCATTTTTTGCTTAATTCCTCAAACTTTGTGTATAATTTGTACTTATGTCAATTCCATATGGCTATATTTAATTTTTTTTTATATAATATACTAAACTGTATGACTGGTTCTGCTGAATGTTTTATCTGTGTACAAATTTTGTTTCTCTAAAGAGAAAAACAAAAAGATCAGCTAATGGTATGTAAAGTACATATAATAACCTCTTTACCTTTCTGCTCAAAAACTTTTTTTCTTAAATGTTTTGCATTTTTTTCACCTCAGTCATATATGTATTAGGTGTGTTTGACATTTGTTAGTTTTTACCTAAATTATTTTCCTGTTATACCACCAGGGTTTTTTTTGCAATGAAATATTATCTTCTGATATTTTTGATGAATCTTTTTCATATCATATGAAAGTTATTTATAAATCTATATACTTGTAATATGTTGCAGTCTGTATTATTAACTTACATAATTCTAAGAGCTTATGAGTAACAGCAAAAAAATATTTAATAATATATCAAACCACACCAAATCTGTCATATCCTCTCCCCCAGTAGCACAGCGGTATGTCTGCGGACTTACAACGCTAGAATCCGGGGTTTGATACCCGTGGTGGGCAGAGCACAGATAGACCATTATGTAGCTTTGTGCTTAATTACAAACGAACTGCCATATCCAGTGCCGACAAGACCTTTCGCTTAATACCAGGGCTTATCAGGCAGGCTAGAATACGACTGACGTAATAGTGGTCAAGGTGCTATTTATATCACTAATTTCACGAACAACAGTTAAGATGTGATAAAATTCATGAATTGTTGTTATCAATTTTATCGCTTGGAAATCTGATTTTTAGGGTGAGTATTAATAACAGAATATTATTTATGATGTGACACAAGTGCGTATGATATTAAAAAAAACAAACCCTAACGGTTTCTTTAGGTGTATCTGTTTTCTTCGGGTATAGAAGAAGAATGACAATTAATTTTAGAATAGTCATTTCTGAGAAATTTTATAGGAATTATTGTTACTTACGATATCATACAAACGTCAAAAAAGTTATATTACAAATTACATAGGAAACCACTACGCGTATTACCTCGGTTACATGCCTTAGTTTTCTGTTAGTGTTATCGATCTTCTTGTGCGTGCGGGGGATATACATGTACTTCTAGCATGCGCAGTATATATATAATGGTGCTGTTATAGATAAAATTCAATACTGCTGTCACGTACTACTAAAACATGTAGAGCACAAGGCTAACCTCGTTGAAATCTGCTTCGCAATATTTAGTCCGTAGTCGATGACTGTTGTAGTCCAAGAATTGACCGTCACAAGTTTATATGATAGTTTATGACAGTAAAAATAAGTTTACCCAAATGTTTCGTCATGTTGCCTGGATATGAATGGGAGAACAGTTTGAAGTAAACATGTAAATAATCTTAGAGTATATCTTTAGAATTGGGTTACAGGGAACCATGAGAAATGTTTCTAGCTGTGTGATAGGGGAGCATCAAAAGTCTTTCTAGCTGTGGGAAAAGGGAGCTTCAAAAATGTTTCTAGCTGTGTGATAGGGGAGCATCAAAAGTATTTCTAGCTGTGGGAAAAGGGAGCTTCAATAATGTTTCTAGCTGTGTGATAGGGGAGCATCAAAAGTATTTATAGCTGTGTGACAGGGGAGCATCAAAAATGTTACTATCTGACAACTACTGTGATTGTGTTTCATTTTCTATAATGACAATCCGAGTGTTTTATTATAATTATAGAATCTTACGTTTTATGATTATTTTTTTCCATATTAATAAATTTCTTTCAGTTGCATGTTAAAGGTTTTATATTCGTGTGGTTAATACACAGTGTAATAAAATGTAATTTGTGTATGTGTGTGTGTGTATGTATACATATATAGTTATCGCTGGAAAAAACAACTATAGTTTGATTAGTCTTTCTACAATTCTCTCTTAATAGACCTTAGTTTGAACAGTGGATATACAGCAACATACTTTTATTTTTAGATTGCTCTAAAATAATATAATTCACTATTTAGGTAACTAAAATATATGTGTTTTCTGTTAATATACTGGAATGAATTGTGCATTCTTTTTAGGTACTGCTATAAATGCGTATGTAACGATAGTATAATATTTTAATAAGGAGTGTAGTGGTTGTTTATATAGTTATAAAAATATTATTATTAGTGTAAAAAAATCATTTGTAGCTCAATTTTTGATCAAATATAGTAGGAACCGTTTCATAGACAATGTTCTCAAACAGATAAACATAAAAGGTCTCATTACTTTTTACTGGAGTGGAAGAACTTTCAAAGTTGTGATGACATACAGGAGAATAACTAACTTATCTATTTGAGGAAGGGGTCTGCTGGTAAAAAAGCATGTTTAAGCTCATAAAGTAGAAACACAGTATTCACTCTTTCACAGGTCTGGTATGGTCTAGTGGTTAGGGTGCTCGATCCGCAATCTGCGGGTCGTAGTTCAAATCTTATCACCGAATATTCTTGTCCCTTCAGCAGTTGGGGTGTTATACTCCTACTATTTGTTGGTGGAAGGGGTAGCCTAAGAGTTTGTGGTGGGTGGTGTTGGCTAGCTGCCTTCCCTCTAGTTTATCACTGCTAGCACAGAAATTCAAAACAAACAGTTTCACTCATCTCCATCTCGTTGTTAGCAGGAATAAACACTGGTGGACATACAGACTTTTACGTCCTACAGAACGGTGCAATTCATGGTACACATCATAGGGGCTGCATCATACGACCCTTTGTGCTACTGTTTACTGATGCAATTGACCCTAACTTCTGCTCTGGAAAAAGATGAATTGACCGAATGAAATTATCTACACACTGGCCAAACACAAATCCCACTCAACATTTATGGTATGGTTTTGAGAAACTCTTCACACCTGCCCCTCAGTGGCACAGCGATATGTCTGCGGATATACAACGCTAGAATCCAGGTTTCGATACCCGTGGTGGGCAGAGCACAGATAGCCCATTGTGTAGCTTTGTGCTTAATTACAAACTCCCTGGTACTAAGAATGACCTAGAAACAGCTTTTTCAGCAGAGGTCGAGGATATGTCGAACCTTATCAACACTGATTTCAAGAAATCAACATTAGGGCTAGGCTGTTCTTGTACTTGAGTGAAATGCCATGAACTGTAAACATGTAAAACTACTCTATGTTCATTTAAAAGCGTAAACTAAAGGACTAATCATTTGCACTTCAGATCACATGATGGATCGTCAACTTGTTGATTCGCATAAAAATCGAGAGGCGATTGCTATTATTTTATTATTGTTTTGTCCTAGATAAATTGTAAGGCAGCTGTTTTCCATATAAGGGGTCAGCACATCCCCTGGGTTTGTCACCTAGTACTCAACTGTTAGTTACAATTATCCTCTGTTTTGTGCGGTATAGATAGTAAACCTTTCTCAACTGGTACTACGCACTAATACGACTTTCAGATGTAATAATTGTAGGATTATGTAAATACAGTGATTAAAAAAAGTTATCGAGACGCTTACCTTTCGATATGATAATTTGTCGTGATCACAACGTGAACTAATAAAACAGTATGTTAAAACTTCAGTATCCTTAACGTTTGTTTGTTATGTACTTTTGCCTGTGCTCACCCTCCCCAGTGGCACAGCGGTACGTCTGCGGACTTACAACGCTAGAATCCGAGTT
Organism: Limulus polyphemus; assembly: GCF_000517525.1. Lineage (NCBI taxonomy): Eukaryota > Metazoa > Arthropoda > Merostomata > Xiphosura > Limulidae > Limulus > Limulus polyphemus. Next base: position 555,258 of record NW_013665925.1, read on the forward strand.
TCGATACCCGTGGTACGCAGAATACAGAGAGCCTATTGTGTAGCTTTGTGCTTAATTACAAACAAACAAGCTTTTGCCTGTGACAAGTTAAAATGACAAAGAATTCTTGGTTTTGAATGATTTGCCCGCATTATCACAGTTTCTGTCAGCGAAATTGATTCAGAAACATTCTACCTGAAATCAAGAATTCATAATTTTTATCGAAATTTATCTGAAAAGTTTCAAAGGTACTAATTGAAATCACTTTTTTCTTCTATAGATTTGTTTATGGAAAGCTGAGCTACTCGTTTTTGTTAGTGTAACGACTAACTTCACCTTTTTTTTCTGTTTTTATACAATTATTTGATAACAGTAACAAACTTGAATGTGTTGGTTGCCTTTATAATTTCTCGTTTTATCTTCCGCAATGAGAAGACGCCTGTAATAAACACATTTAATGTTAAGGTTCACGTGATGTTTTGCAATACGATCGCTAAAGAAAATGACATTCATTCATTTCATAGGTTGGTTGTATATACACTGTTATGTTTGTAAACACTTTTAGCTTGTGTATTTGAATATGTTGATTACACAATAAACGTTATATGATACCTTTAAGTCGTATTTAATTGAAAGTTGTCACTTGATCGTTTAATGTTGGAACTATTTTCTGTTTGTATCTTCTCGACGATACAAGGTAAAGTTGGAAGTTCTAAGAGACTGAACTGCAAGGATACGATTTTGTTTCTTTACTCTTAAGTTACTGATGGACCCCGTCGGTTTTGTAAGCACGTTTTTCTAAGCTATTTATACAACAGGTTATTTGTGAGTCTTTTGTTTATATATGAATCACTTAATAAAAATTAAGTAAAGATACTTAAAAAAATTGCAGTAAAGGCTAACTTCTGCTGGGTTTTCTTGTGTATTTTACCTACAAAATACGTGGTGTCTTTCAGTGTTTTTGATCCATTTTTATACTCGGTTTTTGTAACAGGCAAAGACGTATAGTTACGCACTATGATGCAATATTTGACACCATTTTTTGTCAACAGTTTAAAAACAAGGTGATAATTTGCTTATATTCACGCTACTGTGTTGTTTTGCCTCATCAGGCTTACACAGGTTTTCTTACTTTTGACCTTCATATTTCAACCTCTCATCAACTTGTCTTCATATAGATTATGTTAATGTCAGGAAGAACTGTCCAAAGATGTTTTTGTTGTTTAATCAAGACTAGTTTGAACACTCAAAACTTTGGATTTGGCATTATTGTAAATAAAGAATAAACACATTTTTATACTTGTTCTTTGGTAGAAGCCATTCTTTTAGAAATGATCCTGTGTAAATAAGCTATTCCATTAAAATTATAATGTAAATGACATGCTCCTATAATTAGTGTGGTCAAATATGCTGAAGTGGCTATAATAATCTTATTTAATTTTGTAATTATATACTAACACTGGTGTTGACTTCTGTTCACTGAATTCTTGTCAGTCTTCCTTTCCTTCTGTAAGTGAATAAATTCTTGAAGACAAGGTGTCTGTGGAAAGTTTTATCTTTTCGTGCTTTATATAGTAGATTAGAAGTTTCTAATCTTTACGATAAAGCACACACACACACAAAATGAAATAAATAAATTTTGCGAAATCAAGCTTGACCAACAAAGAGGCAGAAAAGTGCAGTCGAGGCAGTCAATTCCATTGTGAGCCAGTCAAACTTAGTATCAGTCATGAAATGAATTCGTGGCGTATTCGTAGCATAATTATTGGTAAAAAATAGTTACATTAACAGCTTCTAATATAAAGAAAAGCCACTGCGTTTTGGTAACACTACGTTCCAACAATGGCTTTTATGTCCCTTATCAAGAAAAGTACAACCTTATATGGTTGTAATGAAAATCTATAATAACTGGTCAGGTGGTTAGGGCACTCGACTCCCAATCTGAGGGTTGCGGGTTCGAATCCCCGTCACGCTAAACATGCTCGCCCTTTCAGCCGTG
>NW_013665925.1:557588-559167 GCF_000517525.1 Limulus polyphemus
TAAATTAGGGACTGCTAGCGCAGATAGCCCTCGTGTAGCTTTGCGCGAAGTTCAAAACAAACAATAACTTGGCGATTTTTTCAACCTATTATTTAACAAAGACGAACCTACAAAATCTTCATTGCTTTCACTGTAATTTATTTTTTATTATTTGGGGAGCATTATAAATAGTTATGTTTTAAAAAGAAAAAAACTACTATTGTTATAAATAACACGTTCAATTGAACTAAACTATGCATGCCTATTTAAATATATTTACACATGGCTTGTGTATATCGTGTATACACATATATATATATATGTTATTCATACCTTCGGTGTATAGGACGCAAGCAGATTTTGACATCAAATTTTTGGGGTAAAAAACGTGCGTCTTATTCACCGAAAAATACGGTACTTGTATAACTGAGGGGAATTTTTTGAATAGTATTTGTAGGAATTATCGACGCAAAAGGGATAGAAGAGAAAGATCGAAACTCGATTATACCGTTAAACGTCTCTGTAGTCTGACATTTGTCTGCTGGTGCTGTTCTCGTTGTTTAGGTCTTATAGACCTGGGAGGATCAAGGGTGAATGATCTCTTCCTCTCCCCTGTTAGATGGTATCTGTTTCAGGTGAATACGAATACATGAGGGTCAGAGTATCTCGCACTTATTCTGACCTCTTTCAGGGCAATGTCCGTGTAGGTACTTAGTTATAGTCGTGCGAAGAAATACATTTTCTCTTTATTCGTTGTTGCAAAGTCCTGCGTATGGCGAACAGGTACATATGTATTTTTCACATACATTAATTTTTACTCTAATCAAGAACATTCACACAAATACCCATTTAATGATGTCGTATCAGCTTAAAACTAATGTGGATACCTTAGTTCTAGCATTTGTTGGCCTTATTAAATGCTTATTCTTAACATATGTGTTAACTGGTGAGAGTTATTTAGGGCTATTACGTATGCAGTAGCGATTTAATTCACACAGAAAAGATATTTTCTTTGTTTTTGATACGCTAGAATCTTATTCTTATGTATTTAGTTTGATAGTTTTTGCGTGTTCACAGAAGTACACTGTTTACCTGGGTCTCTGACAGTTTTAAATGTGGCGGTTTAGAACTTGAAGACTTGTATTCTACAGATTTCTGATGTTTTCATCACATTTTGTTTTTGTAACTATGCTTGTAATGAAGAAAAATATACTGATGTGCATTGCTGTCCCCAACACTGATTATCTTCAGACTGATATATAGTAGAAAGTAGGCCTTGAAGCAAGGCTATATATCAACTAAGAAAATATGAACTTTGGTCAGTGAGTGCTCAGCCTAGACTTTGGTTATTTTTTATCATGTTTATTTCCATCTTCTCATCACTGTTCGGCAGTCTTAACTGGTACCATCATTTAACAGCCAATCATAGTATCATATGTATGTGTGCAATATTTCCTTTTCTGACCGGTTGATATGGTAAACTCCAACACGCGCATAACATTTTGTGTTTAGTGAATGAAAAACGATATGGTACCGAATTCTTTGTAAGTGGTGTTAATATTCGGGTAAGTTATCTTCCAGATAGTAATAGCACATTTAA
>NW_013665925.1:560141-565482 GCF_000517525.1 Limulus polyphemus
TAGTAGTTTTTCTTTTAAAAACATAGCTATTTATAATGCTCCCTAAATAATAAAAAAAATAAATTACAGTGAAAGCAATAAACTAAATAACAGTAAACCTTTTTTTAATTTACGGTATTTTCCTATTTTGATGTTTTGAGCTCTATTGTGTTTAGAAGAATATATACTAATTTTTAAAGTATCAAATTGAATTTTTATTCAATAAAAATCTTTCAAATGCGACAGTAGCTTTTTTTTCCCCAAAACTTTGTCTTCAAAATAAGGGTGCGTCTTATATTCTGAAAAATACGGTATGTAATGTTCCAAGTTTTTATTTACTTAGTGACTAAGTTCAAGGCCGAGTAGACATAGGACTTAAACATACGTACAGGAAATAACTTGTTGGAAATTTTAGATAATTTGTAAGAAATCCCACGATGATACAACTTATGTTTGAAGAGCACTCAAAAATATTTGATAGCCTATAGATAACAATTTTTCTTTTTCTTTTTTCTTCAAGGCCAAACTGAAGAAGAAAGGTTCACGTTTCGAAAGCGCTAGGGTTACAGAGTTTGAACCTACGTGTTTTTCTGACATCATGATTACTTTCTGCCATGGCGGATTGAACTTACGAAAGTTTGGTTGAGCCTCATTTTGATACAGTATTATGTATTCGCACGTCCTACTCAGTGTCAGTAGAATCTGACTCGATTCATTAACGCGTCAAAGAATCTGTTAACTTTAATCTACAGTTTCTATGGCGGTTAATTTTTGAGTTACGTTTACGTCACCAATGTAATCGTAGTTAGAACCTCTGATGAACTTTGTTGATTAGAACGTGTATAATTTTGTAGATCGAAAGTTGCAATCACTGCAATAATTAATATCTTAGTTTAAACAGAAATTATGAAAGTTAGAAATCAGCTGAGGTGATGTACGTTATCGTAATTTACGAAGATATAAAGAAAAATCACAATAAGAAGTTAAATCGTACAACTTTATCTCTTTCACTTTGATTAATGATGTTGGTATGGAAACAATAAACATTTAAATATACGTTTTATATTGTTGGCAGTAGATAAAGATATTATCTCAGGCCAAATGTATCTTATACTAGAAAACTAGTAACGATGAATTTATACATGCGTTGTGATACTTTCAGTAGTTGACAAATACAGTAGCCTTTCTTTGTTTATGTAGTGGCATAGGGAACTTTGCGTAGAGGCAATGATTATTCTGAGGTAGAGGAATCCTCATGGAGACCAGAACAAGGACATTTCTATTTAGTTTCTAAATTTTCAGGAATATATATTAAATATTCGCAACTTTGTCACTAGAAGCCCCCCCCCCCCACCGGTAAATAAAAAAGTTCGTACACTACGCTACTGTGTATTTATCAGGTTTTCTTTTTTCTTTTTTTATTCAAGACACCCCCTACACATAGTCTACAGTCTCAACGGCACCTCTAACGTTTTACAGCCTAGTTACAGTGACGTGGCTGGGGGGGGGGTCATACAGAAAACTATATATTTTGTAAAAATTCGCGGCACCCTGGTTGAGAAACACTGATACGTATAAATGTGTCATAATTGCTGAATTAAGTTATCGACAACTTTGAACTCTTTGCAATAGAACATAATTTTCGAAATCAAATCGATTACTTATTATCTGCGACCATTTTGTATCCCGAAGAACATTTTCTGAGAGTTGATTCTTATCAAAAAAACTTTTAACTCTGTAGGATGTGCTGTTATGTGTAATACTTGATCCTTCGGTTATTGTGGCACAACTTTGTTTTCTTGAAGTTTCAAAATTAATGTATTCTTAAATAATTTGTTTTCAAGTTTAAAATATCAAGCCAGAACATCAATGATAATACTTCACTTGATATATCGTAAAACTCTTCTAGCCAGTTGGAATAATTTTGCCATTTAGTGTACTGCGTGAATATCGTTGTTCCTGTATAAATACTTAGCCATGTTGTATTACATTTGGAGAATTTCGTCTTATGGATGAAAAATGTTAGCAATGAAGTATTGGCCCTTCACAGGTTAGGTAAACATTGCAATTATATTGGTTCATCACATGTAATAGATGTTAGGTAAACATTGCAATTATATTGGTTCATCACATGTAATAGATGTTAGGTAAACATTGCAATTATATTGGTTCATCACAGGTAATAGATGTTAGGTAAACGTTGCAATTATATTGGTTCATCACAGGTAATAGATGTTAGGTAAACGTTGCAATTATATTGGTTCATCACAGGTAATTGATATTAGGCGAATAATTAAATAGTATTATCCCCTCATGTATAGTAGATATCAGGTGGACAATGAAATGATATTGGTTTACCAGGTTCAACATTAAGAAATATATTCGGACCAGTGGTCAACGTCACATGAATGGATTAACGAGATTCCCACTGTCCCTATCTACTATCTAGCGAAACCACAGCCAATGTTTAGTTTTGATATGCTCACACGTCTAATTTTTTTTTTTTCAGTGTGATATTAATTCCCCAAACACAGCATGATCATATCGTTTATTTCTGAAAGCAGCAAAGCAAGTAATTTATAGCCAATCAGAAAATTAGTTTCTTTCTCTGTGGATCGGTACACTGCTCACTTTGTTGTGTGGAATTTCTAGATAGCATGGATTTCCCATAACAGTGACAAGGTGAGCCCGAAGAATAACAGGAGGTTCGTCAGGATATTCACTGCGAAATAGTTTTATATTCTTTTGACCGAGTTCGCAAAAAGACGGAAGAAAAATGTACAATCACAATAAACAATATTTATTCGAATAAACACAGCGAAAAATATACTTTACTTGCCGCAACGGACAGTCGCCTTTACTGTAGAGTTAGGTTTGAAACTGTTATATCGTAATCAGCTCAGGTCGTAAGAAAGACTTGCTGTTGAAATCAGCGCTGACTCGTTAGAGGAGGAAAAGAGGGTCTTGCTTTTTCAAAGACTTTGAACAACGCCCCCCCCCCCCAGTGACACATTGGTATGTCTGTGGACTTACAACGCTAGAAACCGGGTTTCGATACCTGTGGTGGGCAGAGCACAGATAGCCAATTGTGTAGCTTTGTGCCTAACTATAAACAACAACAACTTTGAACAAATAAAATATTGCTTAGTTTTAACATTATTACCTACGTGTTATTTTCCGAAAATCTGCATATTGTTGTAACAAATCGATCAAAAATGGTTTTTCCCAATGTGTGCCATACACAGAGGTGACATCTGGTGTGAGGCACAGAATAGTTGTGCATCTCAACTCTTTTATCTCTACAGTTTCTCTGTACTTGCGATGTAAACAGCTGAGAGGAGCCAAGAGTTCTTACCGGGTTTAACAAGGATTTTGAAACAGGCAGTAGAGCTAATGGAGCCAATCAAAGTTTGCGACAAGAGTACATGTAAATCTCACAAGGTTGCGATGATCAAGAGTTAGTATAGATTTAATAATATATGAGTATTCAGTGTTTTTAAATGTATAAGTAATTAAACAATGACGCACACTAACTTGGTAAAAAATATGCGAAGATTTATTTTGATTTTGAGGTTATTTCGGAGACTTTCTGTTGGAACAATAGTTAGGCCCTCTGGCATGATGACGGTTGGGCTTATTAACGTGATTACTGTTGTGAAGGTTAGTCAAAAGTCCTTATTTTTCTATTGTTGTGAGGTATAGGTCTGGAATGTCGAAGATTGCTGACGTAGGGTGTTTATGCGTACAAGAGGCCATTTGTACTAAAGATGATGTCATTATATAGAGGTCAACTCATGGTTATCCAAACGCGTAAAGTTGCATAATTTCAGAACTCACCCGTATTAAATCGAAATATTTTAGATTTAAAACATTATGTAAATTTATGCGTTTCTGGGAAATATCGTTGTGTGCTACAGTTTTAGTATCGGCACATTATACCTCAGACTGATAATTTCAGAGATATCATTTGATTGACCTTAATGTCAGGATATAATGTTAGTTAATAAATGACCCTAAATATACATAAACACACTACGTCAGCAGGTTTTTGATATTCAACACCTACTTCACAATAACAAGGAAAATCAGAACTTTTGACCAACCTTGAATAATATATATTTGTTATCGTGTCTCCAGCCGCTAAATACTACGCTCAGCATTTTAAGCTGTGGGCTGCTGACAGCTATCCCTCTGATCAGTAAATCAAAATTGGAGACAGCTATACCAAAAACATACGAGTCTCTGACCTGGCAATCTACTCCTCGTGCTAGAAGTGAATGCACACTTTATCAAAGCAGATTTATACGATATCTGGCATATTCACACAAGGGAATAGAATTAAGAGTAAGGAAGAAAATTCAAGGATCAGGTAAGTTGTTTTTAAACCTAAAGTCTTACATAAGTATTGTATTAGTTGTGTATGTAGTAGCATATAGTTAATATTGAAAAGTAATGTATATATTATAATTATTACGTATTATTAATTTAACTATGATAAAATAAGGAAGAGACTATAGACTATCAGTTTAGTTTATTTACGATCTACAGCGATGACCAAACAATTTGCATCATCTTAGAGTTATGTATCTAACTTTGCTTCATAAAGTCGAATGTAATCTGTTTAATAATATTACGTCTGAAGGTTGCACGGAGGAGTCTCGGCGATAATTTGGTCCTTCAGCGCCGCGATCATTGGGTGTGTTCGAAAATATGCCATGTGTTCCGTGCATAAAAACTGCCACGCTGTTCTTTGCAAGCATTTCATCCACCACCACTACATGCACACTTTCCTGTTCGGAAATTAGCGAAGGAGTTAGTCTCTGTATGCTAACTTTCTTACGTCATTGTTCGTGTAACAAGTTAAACTGGTTCGAATTTTCCAACGCACCCATTGGTTTCATACCTGGGAGGATCGTAGAAGTCTTGGAAAACCACAAAGTGCATTACAAATACTAAGTATTACTATTATGTTTTTTTGGTAGTGCAATATCGTTTTGTAACTGCTTTGATTAAATGATAGTTTGTGAAAGACCTAAATTGTGTTCATACAGGTTGAGTATACTATCAAAGAAAATGTTCATACGTTTTTTTTTATGCCCTATTCCTAAAATTCTAGGATGATAAAAAACGTTTGAACGTAGCTTTAATACCTGTTCATTATTTAAATAAACAAGAGGGAATTCTCAGTAGCTGCGGCACTTGAAATTCTTTTAGGCAGGATTAGAATAAATTAATATATGAGACTTGTTTCCCCTTTTAGCCGCATCATAACAGCTTATAGAATGGCTCTGAGTTTTTCAAATACAAAGTTTTAGTCATAGCTCCGTTATCTCTTGACCCGGCCCTGCATGGCTAGGTGGTT
>NW_013665925.1:565976-568100 GCF_000517525.1 Limulus polyphemus
CGTAGATAGCCCTCGTGTAGCTTTACGCGAAATTCAAAACAAACAAACTTCTCTTGACCGATTTGAGATCTAATTACAGTTTTCGACTCAGGAGGTCAAACACTTTCGATTGGTGTATTTGCTCACGTCCAAGGCCTCATAAATTAATTTATTATAATCCTGCCTAAAATAACTTCTACTTGAGGGTAAGCTGGTAGAGATCGTGATGAGTAATAAAATCGAATTGGGTATACGCGCGCCCCACCCTTTTATTACTCACCAGGATTTCTATCAGCCTACCCTCAAATTGAAATATAGTAAATTGTAAAATAGCTTTTACGCTTTGAACAGAATACTATACATTTTCGTATAGTGAAAAGGAAGATATAAAGATTATTATTATCAGGAAAAAAGCAAAACTTAGTGATGTTTGTAATTTTCTGAAAGAGTACACTCACGGTATATTCGACAACGCGTATTGAAGCTATGGAGCGGATTTCGTTGTGCAATCTTTGCCTTCTTTTTCAACATGGTGTGTTTGAGGCTCTCTCCTTCGAATTAGGTCATTTATTTTGTGTGTATGTGCGTGTGTTATTAATTGCAAGAAGAAGAAAAAATCATATCTGCTAAAATTAACAGACCATGACCTCAGTTGTAGACAAACCTCGTTTTCCCACCAGTACATGAATAACAATGTGTTCTGTTCTTGGTCGATCATACAGAATATTATCCACATATGTTGCAATTTAAAAAACAGTTAACTTCTGTTATTCAAGGTATTAGGTACAAGTTGGGACTTGTATTTAATAGTATTAATATTCTGCGTTGTTGAACCACTGGTGCTTTTTTATTTCTTCGTTAACATTTCTATGTATGTGGAAGAGATTGAATTATTTTTAATCATCCTTCTTGGCGTTTTGTGTCCAATGTTTTCTCTAATTTTTCTTTGTACAGGGCGGACTAGAAATTCCTCTGAGCATTGCTTTTCTGTCCAGCACATTTTTGGTCTTCTTCAATGATTTGAAGCAAGTAATACTTGACTTCCTTGATTTTTATATCATCGGAACTGCCATCTGAGAAAAAATAAAGCCGAATAAACCCGAAAGTCATCATACTCGTTGATGATCAGTTCGAATTAAATCCTGCTATCTTTTGAAAAAAAAGATAGTATTATGGACCTGTATTACGGACATTATTTAGGGGTGATGGGGATCTATGCCTGATAATTAGATGTGGGAGGGAAACTGGAACATCCACTGGTCAAGTGCCGAATGCTTTACCTTACCATAGCTGACAAATTTGTGACCAGCCTATTGTTTTTTAAGCGTGGCTATCTGCTAGATTGCTGTGCATGAGCGCAGCTTAGAGGTAACATCGCTTGCGTATGAATATCCTGTGATAGTCACAGTTCCTTCTATAGAATTGTTAATCACTTGTATGTTTGATTATACATTTACATTAATGTTAAGGAAACATTCCCGCACTCGGAGGTAGAACAGGGAAAGAATATAGTACGCGGTTTTGTCGGTAATATTTGTTATTCCGGTATTCATCACATCCAATTCTAAGGAAAGATTAAGATCACTCAGAACCACACTATTACGCAAGTGACATACTGGAGCATTTAAATGTATAAAGGTTTTTTAGATTACGTTTTGTAATAATTTATGTATACTGTTGAACTAAGATATTGAATAGTATCAATATGATTGATTTTGATTAAAGGAAGTAAAAGTGTTGTCAACTGGTACTTTTAACTGTTGATTTTACGATCCGCTATCAGTTTATTTGTAAAGGAAGCCACTGCTTTGTCATACCGATGTGTATGTAATTCGGCCCAAGTGCAAGTCCATTGGTAATAAAAAAAAATTCATGCATTTGTTAAAAGCTTTGTAATTTTCGAGATTTATTTTATAAACACTTGTGTTTAGTTAATAGGAATTTTCAAGTAATTTCCCACTGTTTTATTTAAAAAAAAAGTTGCAAATGTTAACATTTTTTTCTGTACTATCCCTTAATACCCCTAATTATACTGGAACTATAAGATAAAAACAAATTCCATGATGACAGCTCATGAAGCCACAAAAGGGGCAAATAATAAGAAAATATGAAATACATGAGATATCGAAAACTATATATATATAG
>NW_013665925.1:569086-570947 GCF_000517525.1 Limulus polyphemus
TATCTTTAACATTTTTTTAAAAAAACATTTCTTCTTAGAGGGCGCTTATTTACAGTCTAAAACGTATTTTAAGATTTTTTCATTAAATTCCTTTTTAAACTTCATTAACTAATACAATTTTGTACAAATAATTGAAAGTTATGCTACTATTTACAAAAATAAAATCTGAAATCCAATAAAAGATGAGTTCTCTACCATTTTTTCAATTCACAAATGATTTTGCCCTCACAATAAGACAAAATGGCCCCGGTAAATATCGGGTTAATAAATTGATTAATAAATTTCCCTTAAAACCAGTGTTACATATTTGAATTTCAAATAGCCTGAAACTGAGTTAAATGATACTTTGAATTTAGTAGTTAAATTGAATTTTGAATTTAGCAGTTAAGTAAAAGCCGATATATAGTCAGTTTATGATATATGCCAACAATATTGATACACATAGTTTTCTTTTTTAACACAAATATGTTTTAATATACAAACAACAATACAATTTACAAAAACAGGTATTACAAATAGTTATTACAGACAATGATTTATATACAAGAGTTTTACAAACTTACAAAAAATATAGTCTTATTTCTAGTCTGGAACTTCTTTGATATTTTATCGAGGGTTTACAATGAGCGAGTTAATTATGAGTTGATGTAGGTATAATTCAGTTAACAGGGAGCTAGCTAGCTTTGTCCTGTGTTATTTACCAGCCACACACGTCGAGTTTTCCACTATGACGTTATGTAATGTTTTCATAAAAATACTAATGTCCGATGAGAATCCACTGAAGTTAAATGATTTGTAATGTTCGAACTTTGTAAATGCTCCTGGTCAAATATCTGAAGTTTTCCGATTAATAAGTGTTAATCACAGTTTTAGCTTCCAAGGTTAATAGTACACCAACTATAGCAAACCAATAATAGATACTCTTTTTTTGGCACGTCGCATTGGTTATATTTATAGGCGTGTGGAGGCTTTCTAGAAAATTCAGATTATGTAACAATACAAAGCTACATTTAAGTACATGAAGTACGTACGTTCACTGGCCAGTGAACTACAGAACTTTCTAATTGTTGTGAATTTCTCCAGTGAAGTGGGACACGTGGTGCTCCGTGTTATCAAGTATATAAATGGGCTGCAATGATGAATGTTGTTCACTTTACAACATCTGTAAGTAGAAGGATCTCAATGACTTCACAAAGGGCATGACAGTGTGAACTCGTGTAACATAGATGTTCACTAAGGAAGTAGCTAAGTTGAAAAAGAAAGATATCTGTCAAGACAGTTTTCCATGTCTACCTGGAATAGAAAAATCTTGGGAGAACATCCACTACAAAGTAGATATATGGGTACAAAAGGATCAACACCTACAGAGATTGCTGACTCACTGCATGTACTGTGAGTAGCTGCAAAGCATACAGTGGTTATATAACATTGGGCAAGATCACACCATATGAGAACATACTGCTGGGAACTGCAGAGTATTGGATTTTGTAGTCAAGTGCCTCTTCACAAGCCCATAATTTTTAGACAAGTACTAGATATTAGAGCTGGGTAATCAATGTATTTTGATAATCAGTTACTCGTTGGACTCATTAATCGAATATGTTCAACTTACAGGTTATTCTCACATAAGACTTGAATAATCAAAAATAGTAATATTTGAAACCACTAATTTTGATTAGTTGATTATTTTACATGACACTAATCAATACTCATGGGTAATCAAGTGTTAACCACCCAGCTGTACTGGATATGTCACCTGCATTTCTACCATGAATAGATTCTAGATCAGTGATTGGCAACCTATGACCCGCGGCAATAATTTGTCTGACCCGCCAAAAGTTGACTTCACCATTGCAACCCG
>NW_013665925.1:571848-576732 GCF_000517525.1 Limulus polyphemus
AGGTTGCCAACCACTGTTCTAGACCAATGGAGGAAAATCAAATGGTCCAAAAAAACTTGTTTCATACTGTTTTGAACAAATGGAAATGTTTTTGTATAGTGGTAACCTTATGAATGATTGAACCATATGAATGCATCATGTCAACATTGAAGGCTGCTGGAAGTGGTATAAAGGTCTGGGGCAATGTTTGGCTGGCATGGTTTAGGATCTCTCGTCCCATTGGAGGGTCAGGTGATATCTCAAGAGTATCTATAAATCATAGGCAACTATGTTCACCTTTTCTTATGCTGCTTATGTATCCAAATAATAATGGGATGTTTCAAAATGACAATGCCACTGTTTTTCCCCGTTGGGTCAACTGTAAGTTTAAAGACTTGCTTTCCACAAATCCAGGGTTCAATTTCCCATAGTGGATACAGCAGATAGCCTACTGTGGCTTTGTGCAAACACAAACAAACAGACAATGGCACTATCCATGAGGCCTGTGTCATTTATGGATATCAATCCATTCAAGCATTTTTGGGATTTATTGAAACATTTCATTGAGTACTGTCTGCTGCCATCATTTTTTATTTTATTTTTTTGGTGAAACTATACTCGGCCCTCTTGGAGAATTGGTACTAAACACCACCGGACCTATTTTACTAGCATGTGGAAATAATGCCACATAATGTTGCCACTGTAATTAAGGCCAGATGTGGTTCAGCTCAGTGTTAGGTGGATTTTATAATTTTTTGCCAGTGAGTATACCTAGACATGGTTAAGATATTGGAGACTATAAATGAAACATTGTGCCTATCAAGAAATAGTTTTCAAATAGTAGACTAATCATTTATGGAAGAATAGTATTAGACATAAGTTGTTTAAAATACATTCAAGTGGATATCTACTCAAAGATAACTGGCTAAGTTGTAAAGTGTAATAAGTTATAAGAAATTGTACTTTTTATTTTAATGACGTGTTTATAATGTATCTGTCGCTTAGGGTAAATATCAGACACCTGGAAATGTATTTAGCCCATTGGTCAGGGTTGATGATGATAATACAGAACCTCCTCTCCAAGGAATAAAGACAGTAGACCAACTGTTTCGTTCCTCTGTTAAACGTTTTGGAACAACTAAATGCTTTGGCACCAGAGAAGTGAGAGGATCAGAGGAAGAAGTCCAAAAAGATGGGAAAGTTTTCAAAAAGGTTTGTTAATAATACCATAAACTAATATTTGTGTTGCAGATCTAAATTTAAAAACTAAGTACTGAAAGTTTGTCCCTTAAAGTCAAATAAGAATATTCATAATGTGGGATCAAATTTCATTAACAATCTAGATACGCAAAGAATTAAGGTTTATTGTAGTTTTTTGAAAACAATTTTAAATAATTTTCTAATAAAATGTTTTTTTCAGAAAAGAGAAGTATTTAATATACTATGTGGGTATAAAGAATATTATCATATAGACAGATGACACAATTTGATTATAACATCACATGTAAACAGATTTGGTGTCTGGAATAAGGGGTTGAAGTGTGTAGCAGTGAACAGAAATGCCTTGGGGAGCTGGATATGGTTTGGGTTTTAGTTCTTTGTGTAAACTTGGGTTTAATATTGACATGTTTAAAATGTAAGGTAAAAACAAAAATACTAGCTCTAAATGGGAAGTTAGCTTCAAACTTTTGCTATAATGAAATAACATAAGGACGGGTGTATAAAAAAATCACGTTATTCAAGTCTATTACACAATCTAATTGGAAGGTTGCTAAACAAAACATTTCCTTAGTTAGATAAACAGGTCATTTTGATTAGAAACCAGTTATGCAAATTGCCATCATGTATACCCTCAACTCGTATTGAGATGTGTTTTCAAGTCTGTATGCAGATTACAGCAGTTCTTCAGGTATACAGAACAAATATCTAATTTCAAAACTTCTGATGTTGATACGAATATAAATCTCCTAAATATTCTCTGGGTTATTATGGATTCACCAATAGGAGGTTAACAGTTCACAAAAAAGGGGAACATGCAAACTTAAGATCCTTGTCATTTTTCCAGCTTTAAGAAACGTATACTGAATGATGTTTAAGTGAAATCTTAGGCAGAGTAAACACAGTAGGTTTTTAATGGACTGCAACTGCCTGTTAAGTGAAAAGAGCATGACATTTCAGCTTCAATACTGAGGCCTTCTTCAGGTCACTGTAGGAACTCATGTAAAGTCTTATGAAAGGTAAGTGCATCCTTGTGGTAAAGCTCAGGCAGAATTATATCAAACATGTTTGACAGAGCCAGAAAGATTTGTGACAAAGACCATATTAAAAAAGTACTAACCTTCCTAGAGAAAGTTTTCAAAAACAATGGATACCCTTCCAGTTTTATATCTACTGCCAAGAAGAACAAAAGTATAAAACAATGATCACAACAAGTCCAACGTAAATTGATCATTTCTTTACCCTACATTCTCAAGTTAAGCGAAAAACTTAAAAGGATTTGTCAAAAATTCAATGTTAAAGTTTATTTCAAATCAGGAAAATGTCTTTGAAACACCCTCATCAAAGTGAAACAATCAAACAACAAATCTAAACAAAAAAAAAACTTGTCTATGAAGTATCATGTTCGTGTGGCAATACTTACATTGAAGAAACTGGTCCGACCATAGAATGAAGAGTAAAAGAACATAAAGATGCTGCTATACTAACACATCCAGATAAGTTGGCTGAACATAACTATAAAACAAGACATAACATATAATGGGATAAACATAAAATTTTAGACAAAACTCACCACTGGAAAGAAAGAAAGAAAGAAATATCAAAGAAGCTATTTACATCAAACTTCACCAACCTGAACTTTACAGAGACAACGGCGTGTACATCCATGACCTTTGGATATCCATTTTTAACAAACTCTGCAAATAAAATGATGACGTCCCAGTTCCACGGACAACACTCTCCAATCATCACCCTTGCTTCACCTCACAGCCTGAGCTTTACCACAAGGCCTTGCTTACCTTTCATAAGACTTTACACAAGTTCCTACGGTGACCTGAAGAAGGCCTCAATATTGAAGCCGAAACGTTGTCCTCTTTTCACTCAATAGGCGATTGCAGTCCATTAAAGTTCTAAAAACTACTATGCACTGAATGAGTGTAATGAACCTATAAGTTGAGGTCAATTTAAGATACTTGGAAATGCAAATGGGGACTATGTAATGTCTACTGACCAATTGTCTTAAACTGGGATTCAGTCAACAAAAAAGTGCAGTTAATTTATTTTAATTTTGCATGTTTTCAGCCAGCCAGAAATTGATAAAAATCTTTGCATTTCTGGCATTATAAGATTTTTTCTTAATACTTCTGTATTGCTGGAAAGTTTAAAATAATATTTCTGGCTGAAGTTCAGAATGTTTTTGTATTTCTTTTGAGACAGCATTCTTCAAATGAAAGAGGTTTTAGAATTGCTAATTTATTTCCTTTAAACAAAACTTGATAAAATTGCATGAGATTATTTGTGTTAATTACATACTAACAATTTTTCAAAATCTCTTATAATTGGATTTTATTTTCTTTGTATATGATCTATGACGATATTAATATGTATACTTAAGCCTTCTTTTGTTTAATATCCTGATCATAAATGTCAGCAACAAATGTTGTTCACACAGTTAATCCTAGGAGATTATAAGTGGATGACTTATGAAGAAACTGACAAAAAGGTGGAGCTCATAGGTAGAGGACTTATGGCAGTAGGCCTTCGGCCCAGACAAAATGTTGTTATCTTTGCTGAAACACGTGTGGAATGGATGATAACAGCACAGGCTTGCCTTCGCTTCAACATTCCAGGTATATATATATATATTTAACTGCTTTATGGAAAAGAAAGGAAGATGATGTTGGCTAGAAACAAGAAAGACAAAACTACTTGGGACCTACATTGGTCTGTTAAGTAGAAATTAAAATGCTCTATGAATGTACATTCATAAGTGTTTTTTTTTTTTCTCAGTTCTTTGAAAAAATAGCCATGAAACAGTTCCAGCTTTTTGAATATCTAATAAATGTGTTTCCAAGCTGTGTGATTAAATTACATATAATCTATACCATCACTAAGATTTAGAACATTAAATCAGATTAAAAAATGTATAGTTCTTGTTTGAATTTTTAGGTCCTAACCCTTTTTTTTTTGAAAAAAAGTAACTGCTGCTCCTTTTTGAAATTCTAGAATAGAAGCTGGTCTAACACTTTTAACAGCATACAAAATTATTCTTTTAAGTTGAAACTCACACAATTTAAAGTATATGTATTATTGACTAGTGTGCACTGTTATCTGGCCATGTTTAATTAGAAATACTTTTCTCATTATGCAAGAATGTATTTTTTCTTCATGAAATTTCTTTGCATATTTTATGAATGAAAAATAAGTTTGATATGAATATTCGAACCATTAGAATATCAGAATGAACTTCAATATAATTTATAAATAAACTTTTATGGCACATTTTATAAAACTTTAACAGTTGCAAAATTCTAAAGCTCCTGCTATGTTTTAAACAGTGAGTCTTTATCCTGGTATATTTGTCACCAATGTATATGTAATTTTGGATATTGTGTTATATTTTAGATTCTATATTATAATATATATATCTAGATAAAAATCAAGTACTTTTTAAGATACAAAGTAAGAACATAATCATACCAATATTTATAAGTTAGACATAATTTTCAAAGGAAGTGTCTACAGAAATTATACTTGTAACATTATTAAAAGGCGATAACAAATGAGAAGTAGTTGTTTTATCATATATACACCTGGAAAAAAGTTAAGCACCCCCGTGTTTTTTTCAAGTGATTCAGATTCGACGTTCTTGTGACTGATTATAAATTACTATTCAATCTAAACGTG
>NW_013665925.1:577674-596298 GCF_000517525.1 Limulus polyphemus
TACCTATCGCCTTGTAGGACATACCAGCGGAATGCATGCCAATAATTTGCCATCTCTGCGCCTCTGATATCTGTCTTCTTGCCATTCTTACTTAAAATGATTTTGCATTCAGAAATTCGGGACTTAAATACAGATTTGATGCACGAGAAAATAGTGCATATTGGACGTGAAGAAGGGAGCAAGTTGCACGTGGGGAAAAAAACGCGCCTGATTTAAATGTCACACCTGAATGCTCACTGAAAAATATTTGGGGGTGCTTAACTTTTTTCCAGGTGTGTGTGTGTGTGTGTATATATATGTAGATATTCCATATCTTGTTGTTAACTCACCATATACTTTAAGAATGCTGCATTCCTTTTCTTTCAAGCTTTCTAATCTGAGATTTTTTTAAAATGACATTTTTTGTTGAATTGTCTCTGTGGAATGAACAGTAAGACATTATTTCATGAGAATACTTACATATTTGTAATTTAATTTTTGAAGCAAGGTAGTTCTGTTATTTTTTTTGTCTATTCATTATTTTGAATATTGGGAAAGCAACTAATTTTATGAGTTGGGGTCATTATATGGTTTTTTATAGACTATCCACTGACTTTAACTTAAGGGTTAGTTTTACTGGCTTAAAGATATCAATATTCAGTATTATGTTCTTCTCCAGAAACTTATTTAGGAGTACAAATATTATAGGAAAAAAAACGAATTTTTTTTATTGTGTCTTTCTATTCAGTTCATGATTGTAAATTTTGTTTTGTTTAGCCATTAAGTCTAATATTCAGCAAAAAATATATATTAAATTCCTATAGTCCAAGCGTGCTATAATTATACACATTTAATTAAGCTTGCAGCTAAAGTATAATTGTTGACAGAGAGTGGTTTGCTATAATATTTCAAGGCCAATTTAATGATAAAAGAGAAGTGCATCTGTTTAGATGTATTAAAAGTTAGTTCAAATGAAATAATATGTTTGTTTTCTATTAATAGTTGTAACTTTATACCCTACACTCGGAGAGGATGGAATTATTCATGGAGTTAATGAAACGGAAGCCACACACATCATTACTTCTCAAGACTTACTGCACAGACTAAAGGTACGAATGTAGTAATTATTTCTTTGAGAAATTTTGTTATTACTGGTATCCTCTATGTAATGATTAACTTGAAGTTAGCATATTATAATACAGCAGTAATATAAATCTGAGAAAAGTAAAATATCTCAAGTAATGATAAGTAAATTGCAAATAGTTTAGTAGTTTACATAATACATAAATTGAGTATCATTGAATTTTCAAAGTAATGTACACCAGTTAGGTTAATGTTGATGTCTTATCTGTTCTTGCATATAAGATGTTTGATTAAATAGACTTTTGTAATTAACGGGTGTATTTGGTCTTTAGTGTAATCTTTATTACCTTCTGTGCTGAAAATACTGCCAAAGCTGGAAAGGGATATAGTTATAGTAAAAATATTCTCATTGCAAGAACAGTTTTTACATTAGTGATATATATAAGAAGATCTAAGAGAAAAGATTTTAGACCAACTGACTGTATAACAAACTGTGGAAAAAGTGCAGTCATTCATCATTAAACACATCATCCTTTAAAGTGAACAAGAGGGAATCCTCAATAGCTGCTACACTTGAAGTTCTTTTAGGCAGGATTAGAGTAAATTAACATATGAGCCCTTTTTTTTCTCCCCTCTTCCCTCATGACCTTCATCATGTCATCTTGTATTACTGTCATGTTTGGCGGTGATTGTTCAAGAAATGTGGAAACGTATAAGGAACAGATACACACATTGACATTTATATATGTCATCTATCACTGTGTCAAGTTGTACTGATTTCATAGTTTTCCTAAATTGGATATGAAATTAAATGGGAGTTCACCCTCCTCATGACCTCATGTCATCCTGTGTCACTGTGTCAAGTTTGGTGCTGACTAATCAAGAAATGTGGAAATGTATAAGAAACAGTTACAAAGTTTTCATTGACACTAGGAATGTGATGTCACAGAGATGAAACCTGAGTACACTTTATAGGCCTACTATTATAGGGGCTGAAAGGTGTGAACAAACAGACACAAACTTAACCCATTAACTGCGGATGATGGATATTTCGTTCATTGAAGTTCTATGGCTCAGCTGCAAATGACGGAAATATCTGTCAGTCGCACATATATAACTGTAACTCTGTGAGAATGACAATAATTACTGTTACTATTGTGATTGATGGCAACTCAGTTTTATCTGTGAGTCAGAAAATGGCAACTGAGCTGCTCCTGCAGCAGTTAATGGGTTAACTTTATATATTAGATATTTTTGTGCACCACCAATACCAAGTGTGGGGTATATGTATACTAGATTAGATTTTATTACTTATTAGGATCTCTACCAGTATACCATCAAATTGAATTCTTTTAGGCAGGATTAAAGTAAATTAATCTATGAGACCTTGGGCGTGGTCAGATACATCAATCAAAAGGGTTTATCCTCCTGAGCCCAAAATTGTAATTAGATGTCAAATCGGTCAACAGATGATGGAGCTATGAGCTAAAAGTTTGTATTTGAAAAAACCCCAAAAACTCGGAGCCGTTCTATGAGCCGCTGTGTCTTGGCAAAAAATAATCCGTATTATAATATGAAAACAATTACTGAATCAAGTTGATAATCAATAAATTAATTAAAATCTTCAGCTAAAGTAAGTCAAACATTAGTTGAAGCTATGTTGATTCAATGGGAACATCTACTATGTAAGAAAAATGGGTCTTTGATTAGATGAAGTAATAATTCTTCAATAGAAATTTTTTTAATATAATCAGATTGCAAAGAAACAACAGTTTTTTGAAACTTGGTAAATAAATTTTAAAGAGTAAAAAATCTATTTCTGATTGCATGATACATGCCAAGTAAATTATTCTGAGCTGTCAGTAATTTTTGTTTTAGAGACAATAATTTTATTTTTTTAGTTGCTGTCATGAATTAGCACAGAGTCTGCTATTTGGTTCAGTAGAGTATTTAGTCATTGGTATAGGAGGCTGAATTAAATCAATCATTGTAGGTAAGGTTTTTGACTACTAAAAATCCTTAATAGTCAGAAGGCTGGTTCATTACGTTATGAGTATTCAAGTATGAATAAATAACTGACCATAAATGTGCTCAACAAGCACTATTGAAAATGAAACAAATCACAGTAAAGTCCAAATACAGGTGGCAAAAGACACTGAGATATGAAAATTTGGTCTGAATTTGTTAGTTATCATAAAGCATTCAAAGATTCGTTGGGAGAATGTAAATTAAAGGGCAGTATGGTCACAGTAACTGAAAGAGGAGAAAAGTTGATTGACTCATCAACTGGATGCCAACATTGTTTAGGACTGAGTTGACTTTATTTAGATATACTTTATGATTGCCTGTGAGCATGTTAGTTCTCAGCTGTGATTAGATGAAAATATAATGAGACATTCCAAGTTGTAAAACAAATAAAGTAAATAAAACAGTTGAAGGTTTTAGGGATTGTGTCATTTTCAGCATATCTGGTTAGATGGTACTATAACTTTGGTTGTTTTCACTAAAGTAAAACTGAAGGATTTTACAATAATTAAAATTACAGATAAAAAAAAAAAAAAAATAGTATTTCTTCGTGATGATCCTCTGGTGGGACAGCAGTAAGTCTACGGATTAACAACCTTAAAATTATGGGTTTGATTCCCTTTGGTGGACACAACAGATAGCCTGATGTGGTTTCACTATAAAATAAAACACACATTTCTACAGGTTGTGTCATGATTTTCTTATTCATCATAGAGCTTTGTTAACATTAAAAGTGGGCACTGTACTGCAACTTTTTCCTGAAAGCTTTGATGGTTATAAACTGTTTAAGCTCAATTATTCCAATATTATTACCAAAATGCAGTATCTGTGTATTTTTCCTCATTCACAGAATGTTGTTGACGAAATGCCATCAGTTAATCATATTATCTACATGGAAGCACTTGAGGATCCAGATCTGAATGGCTTTCCAAGTTCAGTAGATATGCGACCTTTCTCGGAGATTGAAGAGCTTGGCCATAAAGCTGATCCAGGTAAAGTAAATTTTATAAATAATTTGATGTTAGTGTTACATTTACGTGCCTTGTTCATTAAAGAATGGATGTAATTGTTCCTGAAGGTAAGTTAGTCTATACTTCTTATTGTATTTCTAAGCTCCCAAGCTTGATATGTATTACTTCTTTTGCAAAATTGATGTTGTTTGTTCTTAGGCTTTTTACCCATTCATGTGATTTGCCTGAACTGCAAGATTTTTTTTATTGCTTTGAGAATGTCATTGTATTACCATTGAAACTTGAATTTGAAAGATGTACCCAACACATATATCCACAATGTTTACAATAACTACACAACTGAATATTCACACACTTCTTTAATTTACTTCTAGTAAATATAAGCCTAAAGCTATAATGCTGCAAAAAAAATCACTTGGCTTATTAGGTTTGAATTAAATTTTATATTTCAATTATGGATTAATGTTTTATGTAATTATTCTTGATTGTCTATTTTTGTTTCAATAATCTCTCAAACAGAGCTAGATTTCTTTAAAATACTGGCAGTAAAGCTTGATAAATAAGACAAAAAGAATGTCCTAAATTTCAGATGAACAATGAATACAATTGCCTGTTACAAAAAAGCAGAGAATATGTTTTTGTAAGCATTGAAAGAGTGAGGAATTAAGTTGGCTATTTTGTAAAACACAGAATGACTTTTAATTTCAAATAGTTTGATATTATTTTTACTTTTCTCTGTCCATCTAAACCTCTCACCATGGGAGAAGTATTTAAGTTAGTTTTTAACTAATAAAATATTGTAGCCCTTTTTACTGGTTCACTTTTTTAAAATTTAATATTAAAGATTTTTCACATCTAAAACTTGCATCTTTGAAAAGTTTCATTATATATGAGTTAAGCCATTTCAACTCCAAATATACTGCTTTGATCCTATTAGATAAAGAAAAAGAAAAATTGTGACTATTTCAGAACTAACAGGAGAAGTTCCTGGCCCAGATGACATTGCCATTATCATGTACACAAGTGGTTCTACTGGAGTTCCTAAAGGTAAATAAGTTTCAATAATATTTTGCTGCTGTTTTTCATCAAATAAGTAAATTATATTTTAACATTTATATATTTTTTACAAAGTGACAAATTACTTAAAATATCCTTTTTTTTTTTTAATTGGACATTCTCTCACTAGTTTCAATAAGGTTAATGAAAATAGATACAGGACAAGAAATTCAACTAAGTGAAGCATTACATCAAGCTTCACCAAATCTTTGATGATAAACAATTATTAAATTAATGCACAAAAGCTTTAAAAAATATAGAAATAATTGCAGTAACAGAAGACATAATATCAAGGTACAAGTTACATAGTGGAGAAATATACCGTGTATCCTGGTTTTTGGACTATACATATATATTTTAATTTAGAATCATAAATAGTTTATGAGCACTGATAGAGAACTTGCCATCTTAATGAAAATGGTCTAGCCCAGTTATTCCCAGCCACTGGTCCACAGGAAGATTTCTGCCAATCCATAAATCAGAAAAAAAAAAGATGTATGTTTAAAATAGAGCTAGTGAAGAATATTGTTTTGCTTTGTACTTTAAAAAGTTAATGTTTTACGGAGTGGTCCATGAAATTTTGGATCACAACTAACTGGCCCTTAATTAGAAAAAGGTTGGGAACCACTGTTCTGGGTCACAGGGTCTAAACCTTCACTCAAGCAAGCATATGTTTGAGTATGTTCAGTTTAAGATCAACTCCCAGATCTATTTGTTCATATCTATAAATTAAAAACCTAACTTTTTTCTAAACAAATTTTATGTACAATCATGGAATGTTTAGTTGGCATACTGGCACCTATTCAGAAATAAAATCATACACACGTGCCTTGATCAGTTTTACTTAATAACATAACCTGCGAAATGCCATTACTGAACGTGCTCATCCTTTTAGCCATTGGGACGTGATAATGTGATGGTCAATTCCACTGTTTGTTGGTAAAGAGTAAAAAGTTGGCAACATTTGGTGCAGATAGCCCTTGAGTAGCTTTGTGCAAAATTCAACAAACATAACACAAGTTAATTTTTAAAATATGAGATGTTTGTTCTGTAAGAGTAAATTCTTATCCTCAATTTTGAGAGTGTAGAATCATCAAAATGGTGCATAACATTTTAGGGGTAATGTTTGTGATATTGTATCTCGTGCTTACACACACGTGTTAGTATACTAAACTGTCACTCTCAGATAGCTAAGGCATTTTAAACATTAAGACTTGTCTCATAAACAGCTGATATTAATAGAATTTCAAGAATTAAAGACCTTATCATCATTGTTGATTATAAGTCTTCTAAATAATGCAATATTTATGTTTATAGCCAAAGATAAGTTTGTCATTTTAGTATTATTTGCAATAAAATGTTATCAAACAGTTGTTAGTTATCTAACACTTTTAATCTAATGCAAAAGCTATTAGTTACCTTGAAAAGTATGGATGATGTGTTTTAGATTATTGTGGTATAAATACTAGATGCAATTTTTGTAGTGTTTAATTTTTGAATCTTGTGAAATTATTGCTGCCTGAGTAAAAACAAAACATTGTATGTACCAAGTCAAAGTAATGGGTAATATGATCATTTAAGTAACTTATATATATATATATATATATATATATGATAAGTATAATTAAATTAATGATTACATAGAGATGATTGAATTATATAATAGGTTTGACAATGCCATTTAATTGAACTGTTATTTTATTAGGTGTGATGATCACCCACAGTAATGTTGTTGCCACTGCAAATGGTTTTGCAACTGTGACATCTGAATTATCGTAAGAAGGATTTCTTGTTTTTTGCATTTGGATTATGTTCATGTTCAGATTAAATGTACTAAATGTAAACTTCTTAAAGAAAGTTGCTTAATTTTGTAAGATTGCGTGCTGTTATACATGTTATACCAAATTTGTGTGATATTTTAGTAAAATAAAATAACTAATTTCAACAATGTACTTACATTGCCGAACAAACTAATTTGTATGAATAGGGTGTACAAATATTGCTAAGTCTGGCAAGTGAATATTTCAAAAAACTAATCCATATTAGTGCCTCAGATGGGGTTATCTTCCCATAATTTTTGGATTATTGGGTTTATTGTTTTGTGATTCATCACATTTTTTGTCATTTTGTGTGATTTTATAGTATCATGAAAGCCTTATTGCAACTATTAAAAATGCTGAGCATAACCGTGCTTCGTATTTCCTAAAATTTGATACTTTCCTTTAGGTATGTGCACAAATGTTGCATTGTATTAAAGGTCATGTCTGAATTATGGTGGTCGTGAAATGTTTCTTTAAGTTGATTATTTTTTCATGTATTTTTTAATTCTGATATTTTTTTTCAAATGTTTTGGAAGTTTTTGTTCTCTCCAGAGTGAATGAAGGATATACAAACATTCTACATTGATCAGACAGTTTTAAGAAAGCAGCCTGCCGTATAAATTGTCTGCACGCGTACAGATGTAATACACCATCTGCTGTTAAAATGAACAATAGCTAACAAAGTATATGACATCATTCTCAGTTTTGCTGTATGTGTTTAATATATGTATTCATCACATCAACAAAAGTTGTTCATCATCTGACAACATAATAATTCAATTTTAACACTGTAATTATATGTTATAAACAGATAAAGGGAGAAAAATTTGCAGTTATTTTTCCCATTGTTGTATACTTAAACGTCCTAGCATCAGTGGTGTTTCATACTTGAAAGGAGTGTAAGAAACTAGTTATATGTAGGGCAGAAATATGTGTTAAAATATATTTTTACTTTAGTCACCCTCTGCATAAAGGTCAGGTTGCTCAAATACTTAAAAACATCGAATTTTTCTAATTTTTAAATCAGTCCTGATAACCAATAGGCTCCTAAAAATTTTAAGTTAAAGCACTTGTGAAGTATGTTATGCATGGTAATTAACAGCTTTGTATCATATTAATTGCTTTATAATGCATAATGCAAGTAATCATGTATCAATAGGTTTTTCCATTGAATCACTTGTTTGTATTCACAAGTTTGAATGGTGTATTTTATTATTGACAAATATAAATACATTTATGCTAATAATCAAACATTTATATACTTCTAAAAATATTCAATCTAATATGGCACTGTTTTCCAAACTTTAAATAGTGGCACCCCCTAACTCAGTAAAGTTTCTGTTGTGTCCCCCACTCCCACCCCATTCACATTAAAATGATTTTCACAAATGATAACAGCAAAATCCACATTTTCTTTACCTGTTTTTAATAAATCTTTTGAATGAAAAATTTCCTGCATGGAATGAGTAAATACAAGAACAAAGAGTTTTGAGAGCAAACTGATAGTTTTGTTAGGTTATTGTCATCTCCAACTCTTTTGTTTCTTCTGTCACTGTTTTTGGGCTCTCCCACCAAAAGGCTGTGCTCCCCCCTAGCCCCCAGGGGGTATACCCCAAAGTTATGTATGTGATTGAAACAATAAATACATTCTGGTGCTATCTATTGAATGGCACCTCAAACAAAAATCCATAAAGAGATTTCACACTTTGGGTATTCAGGATTCAGACACTTAGAAAAATAAATATCGTATGTGCAACAACCATTTCTTTATCACAGAACACAACTTTAAATAAAAGTATTCACCTTACAACAAGAACACAATTTTCACTAGGACTGAGGGTTTGATTATATCTTTATTGAAGTAATTTGCAAATGTAGTACTAAAAAATTGAAGTTCTTGAAAAAAATTATTTTTTCAAATAAGGATACCACTTTTAATATATATAAAAATATTACAGTTTATATCAGCGCAGTCTGAACACTTTTCCTGTACAGTACTTCCCAGGAAAATCCTTTTTCAGAAAATGTTCACTTTTTCTAAATTTTTTTTCATTGCGATATGAATACTATGGTTAGTAATTGCTAGCACACACAGCTGCCCCTAGTAGATGTTTCTGTTAGTATGGAATAATTCTTGATGTCCTACTTTGTGTATATACCTATAAAGATTTCTATGCTATTATGACTCTCAAACTTTTAAAACATTTATCATTAAATGAAACCAGTTATTTGAACTAGTATGTACTAATGTGCAAACAATACACAAATATGAGATTATTTTAATCCATAAGTGTGTTCTCATATTGAAAAAAAAAAGACTTTCATAATTTTAAGTTGAAGCGTGTAGTTAAATTAGTTGATTGGAAAGTGCTATCAGACCAACTTGATTATTGTAATTATAATTCAAAAACTCCTGAATGTGCTATAAAGTGTGTAGTTAAATTAGTTGATTGATAAATGCTATCAGACCAATTTGATTATTATAATTATAATTCAAAAACTCCTGAATGTGCTATAAAGTGTGCAGGTGGATTGGTAAGTGCTATCAGACCAACATTATTATTGTAATTATTAGCTGTAAACTCCCGAATATGTTGTGAAGTGTGTAATTATATAGATGGATTGGTGTGTGTGCTACAAAATAATCCTTGAGATTATGTGGTTCAAATTTCACAACATATGAAGAAATATAGAGTGGGCTGTCTTAGTGATACAGGGTGATTAGATTGTTTGTGAATTGTAATGGTTAACACCAATTATTTTTCCTCTTTTATATTGTAGAATTTTGTAATTCTTTTACAGAAACAATGAACTCTTTATGGCATACCTCCCATTAGCACATGTATTTGAGCTAGCTGCCGGTAAGATATTTCTTAAATACTTCAGTTTTGATTACTTCTTAATGGACTGATTTATTTTAAAAAAGGATGTACCAGTTTTAAGGTAAAGACATGTCTTTTGGAACTTGGAACTGAAAATCTTTAGCCATTGGTGGTTAACTTGTAATAAATGAGGTTGGATAGGATGTAAGTTAAGTAAGAACAGCAGCTTGTATTATTTTGTTAAAGTTTCAGTGTTGTAGCTGTTACCAAACATCATAGAATATTTGTTTGTTTCTGTTTTTTCAACATTTTATTATTTTTATGTATGTATTAAAGTATATACTATAACTACAGATGTTTCTATATCCATCATTAATGAACATCTTTTAATAGCAGTGATCTTGATTTGCTGTCTTAAGTTAGGTTCATCTGTCTGAAATATGTCTTAGTTTACTTTTATAATAATGTAAGTTTTACAAACTTAAATCATACTTTTGAACACCATAAAAAATGCAGTAAGAAATATATATTGTATTCACATATCAATGGTAGTTAATGTCGGTGAGCAAGCTTACTATAACATTTTTAAGTTTCAAGCTTATTGTTTCTATTTAAACATTTTTTTACCAGTTTCTAGTATGTATATGACATTTCAAACACGTCCCCTTTTTTTTATGTAATTGCTGGAATATAACATTTCTATATAACATCATTATTCAAGAATGAATGTCTTAATATGTTTTTTATTTATTTCTTTGTGTGTTATTTTTATAGAAAAACATCTAAAAATTTGTTTTTCAATTACAAACTAAAATATTTGGTGAACTTTTTTCTTTCTTTTTTTGCATCTAACGGTTGAAAAATTCATTGTACGTGTTGAAAACAGAATAATAACTTTAGGGTTAATATAATTAATCCCATACTTTATGCAAATTACCACAGAAATTCTTTAGTACATTCTGAATGCAGTTTATATTTTTTATATGCTTTTTGCATTAGTTTGAAAACAAAATATCAGTCTAGCTCACAAAAAATTATATTAAAAATGTTTTATTTTGGTGTCAAATTTATAGGTCTTAAAATTTAGTTGTATGTGTCACTTTGAGCTTAGTTTCGGCTTTGGCATGTTTGTGGCAACAAAACTTAAGAAGAATTTTAGGCTTTCAGGCTTTTTTAATTGAATTAAGAAAAATCAGTAATTCCAAAATATGCAAGACATTTAACCCCTAAACTGTTCATCGAATGTTTCTACTGACCACCGTGTGTGTAAAAATTCAATGTTAAAATTGTTTTAATATATCTTACAGAAATGTAAATATAAGTGATAAATAATATAAATGTGCAACTCGTTGTAATCATGCTGGCGTGCTTGTAAAGTCGCATGCGGGAAGCCCAGAACTACATCTCAGCACCTAGAGCGTGAAGGTTATGTATCGTAGCAGGGTGTGTGATGCTTGTTTACACTTTTATAATGCTCTAGGATACAGTGGAATACTAACATTTACACTATACTTAGTTTGTTTGTTTTTTTTCACTTTATGAGCATTTATTTCCATGAAAACACTGCCCCAAATCCATACACACATTGATGGAATAAGTTTTACTTATTAACTTGTATCTTTATATACAAGTTACAGTTTATTATACACTATTTATGCTTTCATCACTTCAGTTTGCAATGTTTTCAGTATTTTTTTTGGGGGGAGGGGGGTATGATAATCCCTAAAGCATTCTCCAACACACAGTGGCACTTCACATTCCTTGCACTCGCAGAAGACAGTGTGCATGCAGCCCTGACACTGACATTGTGCATTTTTCCTGAATGCAGTAGCTGGCAACTGTACTACATAGTGATGACTGATCATATTCATATCACAGATCTTGTCTATCAAGTCTATGTGGGAGCTGGTACACCACCTTGTGAGTGAATTCATGTAGAAACATTTTTTTTAGTGTTTTCACTAGCTTAGGTACAAGTTATAAGCATTGAGAATGGAGACATCCATCAAATGAAAAGTTTCTTGTACAATTTGATGTACTTAGGTATACATTCCACTGATCCTATCATCATGTCTGACTGTCCACCAGTTGCATGTTCTGTGTATAAATCGATCACTGCATTTGGCTTCATAATTTTCTTGTTAGTGCTGAAGTGAACTTTGTCATTGTCTGCCATTTTTTCCTTCATGCAATGTCATCATCATATACAGATCTCTCTCCTCATAACCTTTTAATGCAGCATGTTATCTGTTTTCTGCAGTTGGCAATCTCCAGGCTGAATATGTGCAGAGACGTCTGGCATAAGTTTCTGCTTTGCTCACACTGTACCAAAAACACCGGTGTTAATTTTCAGAGAGATATTGTCAGAGAGAAGGTGACGTTTACCAATTGTCTAGGTACAAAATATGACCTTGCCCCAAAAACCTGTTCATCGTTGTCTTGACCACAGCACAAGATAATCCAAGCAGGTCTTTCTGTGAAATGTTTGTGGTATTAACTGTGTATAAAAATCATGACAAGAACCATCCCTGTTTCCCATTCACAAGGCATGAATAACTATAGGCCAAAATGATGTCATTTACTGAGAACGTATTGCTTGAAACTGACATAAATAAAACAAGATTCATCTATGACCAGATTCTGAAAAGTAGAAATTTCATTGCACTTGTTCTTGATGTATGTGAAACCTACCGTGTGTTACACAGTCAGTCACTAACATCAATGGTCTCATTGTCTGCCATGTGCAGAAAGCGAAAGAGAAGCAGAAATTTATCACATGCCATATATTTACTAAACAACTCCATATTAGAGCATTTCTTTTCCAATAATCTTGGATGTTCTGCTTTTTGGCCTGTGGCATAACCATAATCAAAGCCAAGAAGGTATAAGATTCACTTATAACAGTGTCTTTACACCTCTGATTCTAGAAAAAGTTGGTATGGCTTCATTGTCTTTACAGAACTGATAGTATTTGTTTCATTTATGATATGGTTCACAAGAGTTCCGTCAAAGAATAGCTGGAAGTAGTTCATCTCAGAATCCTCTTCAGTTATTTGTACATTGTTCTAGACACCAACAGGGTTATTGAACACATAATCATGTCACACAAAATCACTGCCCTCAAAGTGTTGTCTTGGCTGAAGAGTTGGCGGGTCATGTCTTTTGGGACAACATCAGAGGCCCCAGCATCCACATGAGCCATATTCTCCCCACTTTTACTTGATGATTTCACATCCATTAAATGCACAACACTTTCTTCTCCCTCCTTCTGAGCAATGAATTCTGGGTCAGAATCATCCAAAGAGCTTTTTTCATCACTATATTCATCTAACATCTTAGTAATTTTGGTCGGTGTTAGTGAGGGGGTGAGTTTACACTTCAAACCAGTGTGAGAAGTCAAAGGACTTGATTCTGCCATGGCTATTAGCTTAAAACTGAGGCTTGGAGCATACGAATGAACGAACACACGCACACCTTCCTGAGAGTGACACATTTTTTTTCAAAAAAGGGTGGGAAAGCATATATTGTCAATTAGCAGTTTGCGGTTAATTGTCAGTTGACAATAATAGCAGTTTATGGGTTAAATACAAAGCTACTATATCACAGAATGTTGGGTTTCTTGTTTATGCATTCTGTCAGTTGGGACAGAAATTGCATTACAATTTGAACACAGTTTCATGCACTTAAAATTAATTTTTGAAAAACAGTTATACGAATCTGTGATTTTTAATAAAATAAAAAATTTTTTAATGTCTACCTATCACAAATGGATATTTAACTGTGATAGATTATCTGGAATATTTCCTAACGTTGAATAAATACAAATTTCTTCAACAGAAGAAATATGCAAGCAACTTGTATTTTAAAAGTTTATAGTTTATTAATCAGGATTGACTTAGAAAATATAATACATTACTTTATTGTGAATAAATCAGGTCTATAAAACGGTAGTTAACAGAATGATTTTCAGTTGCTGTATTCATGACACCTTCATAAAAGTTGCAAAAGTTGACTGGACTTGCCATAGTTTATTTGTTTAGTGTCTTTAGCCATGCAGGCAGACAACAGAATAATAATGATAACATTATTATAAGATTATATGTTAAATTTGCAATGAAAATACTGAACTGTCTAAATGTTAAGAATGAAGGAAAGGTAAAAATTAAGCTTAATGGATTTTTCCAAGTCCTGCGGCTATTAGATACAGCTGTTGACTTTTGCTCAAACTAGAATAAATGCATTTAGTGGAAACAGAAAAATTAAATGCTTGACAATAAAAAGCATCACCCAGTTGATTAGTAGAAAGTTTACAGAAATACAACACTAAAACCTGGGGTTTAATTCCCTACAGTAGACAAAGTGCAGATAGCCCATTCTGTAGCTTTGCACAGAAAATGACAACAGTGGCAGTAATAAAGATTAATTGAATTTATTATTAGAAATCTGTGTTACTTTTATGGAATTGTGAGTACCAGGTATCAGAATTACACGTGTGATTACCATTATAAGTTGTTAATCCGTCTTGTATTTTACTGGATTCTTACTTTATCTTTTAAATAACTTTGTATGTTCCTCTATATTTCAGAGAATTTTTTCTTGGCAAAGGGTGTTCCAATAGGCTACTCTTCACCACATACAATGACAGATAAAGTAAGTTCCAGCATTCTATCATTGTAAAAAGTTAATCAGTGAATGTTACATTTTTGCTGTGTTCAGTAGAAGTGTGTCCTTAAGTTATTTCAATAATTGTTTTTTTGTGTAAATAAAAATGAGCTCATACACCCTTTTTTTTTTTTTTCCAAAGTGGGGGTGGTGATTTGAAAACGTTTATGGTTATCATATATATTGTTTCGGACAACTGGTCTGGAAGAATTATGTTAAAGTCTATGTTATATCTCACTTATGTTTCAATAATGTTAACAGGTAGATGTGTTATTTATCACTAATAATTGTAGTATGTTAATTTTCACATAGCATTATAATTACAATCATTTAATAAAATGTATGAAAAAAAAAACTAAACAATTTCCTGTTGTAAATCCCATTGAATCTGCAGTATTTTGAATTAAACCATATGTTTTTGACCTTTAATATATGTTTTTTTAATAATTTGGTGCTTAAATATTCATTTTAATATTAAAAAAATTTTCTGATTCTGTGTTTGATATATGAGTATTTGGAAATCATTGTGTAATCCACATTTTTTCATGGTCCCCACGGGTCAGGGAAACTGGGAAAAGTTGGGGGATTCTATATTTTGCATTCCTGGTCTAGGAAACATCAGAGAATTTCATTTTACAAACATAAATAGCAAATAGTTAGTGAATTCATTATGATTCTGTCATGCCTTTTAGGATATGAAGGATACAAAAATGAATTATAATTAATGCCAAAAATATTGCATACAGATTAATTGTGACACATTCAACATATCAGTATGTTTAATTTTATATGTAAATATTGTTTTGTCTTCATCATTATTTTTGTTTACCATTAATTGGCATGAAGGCAACTGTAATAGGTTACATAAACAATATCTAGGTTCCAGCATTAACAAAGTGTAAGGGTACTAAACAATGCTAAAAGCCCTTAATAAATTTCTATTTAAAACTGGTTCCATAAAGTAGACTATTTTGATATTATGAATGTTAGTATTCGATCATCAATAAATTAATGTTGCGTTTTGGAACACTTTCATTAACCACCCCCCAAAAAAATGTATGTCGCGTATAATAGTTAAAGAATTGCCTAAATGTCACGTTAGTGTAGCCTATATAATGTGTAAAGTTTAGTATACTCTAAACCCTTATAGTGATGGCACATAATGAGACACAATTTGGCATGTAATGCTGTTTGAATATAAGAAGGGAAACATCATCTCTGTAGCCACAAAGAATATCAAAGAAGTTTATGGAAATGTTTTGAAGGTTCGTAAGTTTCAGTGATGGTTCAGCAAATTTTGTTCAGGTGACTTTAGCCTTAAAAACTGTGATGGCAAGGGTTGACATGTTGTAATTGATATTGATGCTCTGAAGATGCTTGTTGAGTCTAACCCAAGGCAACACACTCGTGAAATGGCCCTGAAATTGCATGTCTCTCATGAAACAATACCTAAACATCTATGGAATATGGGAAAACTCCATAAAGAAGGTGTTTTGGGTGCCTCACAAACTCTCCAATGATCATTGTTTCCAATGTGTGAACATTGCTTCGTCTTTTCTGGCGCGTGAACCATTTTAGGACACAATTGTCATCAGTGGTGAAAAATGGATTCTCTATGTGAATATTAAATGCCAAAAACAATGGCTCAGTCCTAGACAAAAACCACTTCCGACCAAAAACCTGGATTCCATCCGCAGAAAGTGATGCTTTGCATTTGGTGGGACATCAAAGGAGTAATTCATTTCGAACTCTTCAGTCCACAAATAACTATCTATGCAAAGATTCAGTCAGCAACTGAAGCATTTAAATAAAGCCCTTCATCAGAAATGCCCTTCACTCGTCAGTCGCAAGAGTGTTCTTCTCCTCGACAATGCACGTCCAAATTGGCACGTTTAGTGCAACACAAGATTATGAAGTTGTGTTGGGAAGTTCTCCCCCACCCACCATATTCTCCAGATACAGCACCATCAGATTATCATCTTTTTCATTCACTGCAACTTCACTTCATTCATCTTAATGGGAAAAAGTGTGCAAATGTGGAAGGTGTTAAAGAGGACATCAACATTTTTTTTTGCTTTAAAGCCAGGTGATTTTTTTAATCAGGGCATTAACAACCTGATTGTAAGATGGAAAAGCATCATTGACAAGAATGATAATAAACATTAATAAATGTTTTATTTTAATATATAAGTTGTTTGGGTTTTTTCATCTAAAAAAAGTCACATTAATTTCTTGATGACCTAATACTTTGATATAATAACATTTCCAACAACAGTAGTCATAAAAGGAAAACATAATATCTTTGGTATATTATACTGCTGTGATATTTATGTAGGGAAGATTTGAAATATGTTTTTTCTGTTAAGTCTGGCACTGATTTAGTGATTTTTTTTTATTTCATATCTTTATGTATATTCACTCAATTAATTATTGAAAATAACTATATAAAATAACTTGTCAGTAAACATGTTTTAATTTTTTATAAAACAAAATATACATCACTTAGCATTGTCAATAGTACATGGCATTATGATGCATGGTACAGCTTGGGCAGGTGTCACTGATTGGCATATCTCCAAGAAAAAAGTAGAATATCACCAGTGACATTTAAGTAAAAAAACCTGTATAATACAAAATATGGATGACAATGTATAATATCAGTAATGTCGAGATAACAGCATGTTATGGAAAAAAAATTTAATGAAGTAAATGTTGAAAATTAATGTTTCATCGGCAGTAAGTAATAATATAGCAGGTTTAAGTTTCTGAGAATACAGCACTATTTGTTATCCATGAATATTTGTGTAAACAGTTGATCTTGTGCCACTGAATAATTGAATGCATCATATTTACGTAATACCCTGTAATTTAATGAATCTGATATCTGAGTAACATATTAGGAAAAGTTTACTGTTTGTCAAGCAATAAACACGATGCTATGGATAGAAAAGAATAAAAACTAAAGGTAAAGATGAGAGTGTGCAGCTCGACAGGATTGGATTAATAATTTTAGGTATTGTATTGGAACTGTGGGCCATGATATACTCTCGAGATGGAAATATTAATTAATTAATTTATAGTGGAGATTGTGTAGTGCTGATGTGGTTGAGAACAGGTGATGTGTTAGTGTTTGTCATTGTGTATAAATCCAAAGACCATACTAGAATTAAAACAAATGAGTAGTTTTAGTAACAGTTTTACGTAGTAGCAGTTTTTATTAAATTAGCATAATATTGCAGAATCACTGTCAGTGATGAACATATTTACATACAATTACATTTGTGTCTGTGCCAGTTACAGTACAGGCATGATTGTACATTGTAATGATGTAGGATTATAATACAACTATAAATGCTGTGGATGTTTTATCAGTGGGTCTGATTCCATATATGAAATATTCTATATGTATAATTAGGACTTACAACTTTTAATATTTTCAGATTTCAATACTATTGATATTGATGATCTTAATATGCACAGTTTCAAAGCATGTGCAAAACTAATACAATGTGCTTTGGATCAGTCAAAATGTAATAATCACAATTCTTGAGATCTTTAGTGTTATTTATACTGTACTAATGTTTTTCTGATTTCAAGAAATGGATAGACTGTCTTTGTTGTGTATGTTCTGATAAAGTATCATATTGGAACATTGTCTAGATGATATTTAAACAAACTGATTCTTAACATGCAGCTTGTCTTGTCTTTATTAAATAATACATTAATAACGTTCTGCAGTTTCACATATTATAGTTCATATACATTACAAGCATACATCAAATGTTCAGAGAAAATGAAATATATGTTAGTCAAGAAATCCCATTTTGCCAAAGGTATGGGAACCATATTTACAGGTTTTCTTATGTAATTTTGTGTTCTAGATGTGTATATAACTTCAGCTTGTGTAATACTATGGTATTGTATGTTCTTTCTCTACTTTTATTGTAAAAGTTTCTTTTTTTTAGTCTACAGCAATTAAATCTGGATGTAAAGGAGATGCATCACTTCTTAAACCGACCATTATATTGGCTGTTCCTGTGAGTAAAATATTGACATTTGGTTGTGTCTGAGTGAATTTATCATTTTATTTAAATAATTTATTTTGTGAATTTATAGATAAAAACATTAAATAATGATTATTTCTTATTACCATCTGGTGAATCACAGATTTTTTGATTTTTTTTACACTTATCCCAGTTTTAACAG
>NW_013665925.1:597298-606158 GCF_000517525.1 Limulus polyphemus
GAAGAATTTCTCAATAATGTGCCTTGGTTATGGTAGGTAATTCGAAGAAAAAATAAAGTGTTACTGTTTCTTATTTGTAGAAGGTGTAAGAGGAAAGACCACAACATAATGAACTAATTCATCACAATACCTGAAAACTCTGACTTCACTCTTTTGAAAAATAAGGTGGTCTTTCCTTTTACTCCCGATCAACCATCAAATATCTTCAATTATGAATAACACGAATGGATTGAAATATTTAATTAAATTATCTCAAAATAAACCTTCATTTTGGTGCAATATTGAAATTAGCTTGAATTCTTCATAACCTCAGAATAGTGGGTGACCCAACAGGTCATGGGTGGTCTAGTATCTCCTAAATATTACTTGTAGACTTGAACTAGTTAATTATATTTTTTTACATTTTGAAATGTATAAAAAAAAATTAATGTTCTTTTTGTGATACCTTTCAGCCCACCTTCAGCGAATAGAGATCCCCACAAAGGTGAAACTTGTTACTGAGGAGTGGGTTCCAGATACTGGTCTAGTCACTGCAGCTTTCAAGTTGCGTCGGAAAATTATTCAGAACTATTATAGATGTGATATTGAAACTATGTACGGTCGGATCTCAAATGGTATTTCAAAATCAGCATAGAACGAAGTTTGAGTTTTGACTAGATTTACAAGGAAAACGCATGCTACTAACTGGCTTACTTGTACCAGTCTCAATCCCTCTAATTAATGCAAAATCATGCAAGATATTTTTTTTTTCTTGTCATTTGGGTGTCATAACAATAATCAGGGCAGCTAGTTGTGTATGTTTAGTTAATAACTTGAAGTGCTTGAATTAATTGAGAAAAACTTATTAAGACTAGGGGGAGGTATTGGTAATCTAACTTAATAGTTATATATACATATGTACGCATGTATAAAAATGTGGTACGTTAAATTTTGTGTGATATTTTGTCTGATAATATATTAGTTGGGGGATTAATTTAATAAAGACAGAAAATTGTTGGTTGCAGTTTAGGAATGCAAGTTTTGATATTTAATTTTTGTGGATACTTAATGGCATACTTTAAATTAGTATTCCTGCATAGATGATCTCAAGCATATAGAAAAGTTATTTTAATTGGAAAGTAAAATTTCCAAGTAATGTGTTACATACTTCAGATGTTAGGTTTATTCAATAGCTACTGATAACACCTCTCTACAGATCTTTTATGTTTACTGACCATAGAAGATTTATCAATTCAAGGCAAATTTTCAAGAACTATCATGGATACCACAGCTAATTAGGTTAGTTTTTCTGCATTTGAAATAAACTGGGTTATGTACATTTCGTTTCTCTCTCTCTCTCTCTGAATCAACTTATTTCCACATGCATATTTGTTTTGTACTTGCTATTCAGTAGGATCATATCACAAGCTAGCAAGGTTTAATGAAGGCGTGATGACCTTATTTTAAACTGCAGCTGTGTTATTTGCACTTGGTACTCTTTCGTCAAAATAAGTGACACCATTACTACTGGTAAAGTAATGCACTAGAGTAAAATTCTCCATTATCTAATAAGAATATGTGTCTCTATTATTGTGCATCATAATTTTTATTCATTAAAAATGTTTTTCATTGGCTTAGAAAGTGTTATTGAAAGTTGTGCCTTAATATTAAAATGTAAGCTATTGGCAGAACTTTTGTTTGTATAAACAGCAATCTTATAACATCTTGTAACTTAATGAACAACTACAGAAGATTTCTATATTGGTTAATGCTTTGCACATCAGTTTTTGTTAGAGATACCAAGTACCAATTTGTCATTTAACACTTGCAGTACTAATTTAGTTGAGTTTAAGTTTTCTTAGAGCAGTTAAAGAGATTAATTTTAATATTATGGGTAAAAAAAATTATTACAACGCGATAAGTTGTTTGAAATAAATTACAATAGGTGAATTAAAATATGAAGTTTCTACTTTTTCACTGCATGGCGCTTAGTTTATTTGGTATGCTTCGTGTTAATAATAACATGATAAAGCTAACATTCTTAGAAAGAGTTTTTCCAGAGTGTCTGCTTACTAAAAAGAAATAATAAGTTATTCCAGAACTTTCCTTTTACCAGTTTATTCACACTTTTGTTCAACTAAGATCTAGTTGTACATTTTCCATCAAAAAGAGTTTATACATTCTAAAGATTATAGATATGAAAGAAAAATTAGCGAGTTTGTTATTAAAGGTGAGAGGTGAGGTAATTCCTTTAAATACTCTGTTTTACTTAACATGTTAAGTTGGTATTCTTACCAGGTAACAATTGTTCAACTATGTGTTCTCTGTATTTGGACTCGCTTATGAAAAATGGCTATAATTTCATTTCTTGATGTTAAATCACAAAATGTTTTGTGTAGAATGTGTAACTCCATTTCCACAGTTATATTATACACTTTTTCTCCAGTATGTATTTTTTTTCTATATTCAAACTGTTCCCTATTGTGGACATTGTAAAAAAAGACATTGATATAAAAAGCACCATTAAAAAAGTTCTTACTCCATTGGTCATTGTCAAGACATCTGTTAGTGGTTGTACAAATAAGGTGTTTAAAACTACAATCTGGTGTATACAGTAATTATGTCAATGGATTAAAGGTTTAACTTAAGAGAAATGTTGGTTGTAAAGTCAGTGATATGCACGCACACACACACAGCTATGACAGAATTTAAATTTTATTATTTTCTGAAAGTTGTAATACCCTAACAAATCAAACTACTAAGAGATATGAAGAGCCATATCATTTTTTGTTCTTGAAAGTACAACCTAGAGAAATATAAGATTTTCATATTTTTTCC
Source organism: Limulus polyphemus (assembly GCF_000517525.1). NCBI lineage: Eukaryota > Metazoa > Arthropoda > Merostomata > Xiphosura > Limulidae > Limulus > Limulus polyphemus. Next base: position 600,116 of record NW_013665925.1, read on the forward strand.
AACTTGTCATCTAAGTTAATTGAATGTGCACCATGCATAGAATGAATTGTTTTTAAATAAGGCAGCTAATTTACTGTCAGTATTAGCATGTTGCACTGGAATTTTGAAGAAATAACATTTGTCAAACCCATTTTTGTTGACAGTTTGTTTGGAACAACATATCTTAGGAGACCTAAATGTTGGGACAACTATAAACTTAATCTTTTTACTTACATTCAAATGTGTTTGTTTTTTAAATCAAGTTTGGAGTAAACATTTTTTTTATGTGAAACAAAAATAAATTTAGGACATTAATCAGTCATTAATGAAGTTGAAGCTAAATGAACGTTGAATCAGCCACATACAATCATAAAGTTGTTTTTTGTCACCGAGTTCATAATGAACATCTTTTTTTCCCAGGAAAATTCTTTGTAAATCTAGAACCATACCAATATGTAGTAAAGGAGCCTTTTTTTCTAGAAAAGTTCTATCTTGTCTGAGTAACAATAGCTTTTCATGTATATGAATCATTATTTGTTTAAGTGTATAAAGAAAATGTTGGTGCCCTATTTCAGTATATCAAAAGCCGATTGTATTATCTAAAGGTCAAGGCTTGTTGAAGAAGATGTGTTGTTGTAGAAAGCATTGAGACTTCATTGTTAACTCTACTAGCCCTGATGGAGAAGTTTCATTCTCTCTATAAAATGCTTCCAACACTAAACTCCATTAAAGATTTGTAGAAGAACTGTTGTAGGACTACACGGTTGAATTGCATGTAATTAACAAATAATTTTACTTAACTGTCGAAATATATTTTCTAATTTAGATAAGTTCTTTGGTCTAATGTTTTTTTAATAGGTTACTATTTCTCTACATTTACAATAAGTTGCTATAACTTTTATTTCTCAATAAATTCCATTCCATGCAAAACTTCATGATACTCTTTCTACAGCCATACAGTTGTTTAAGTGTGAAATATAATCAGAACTACAAGGTAGTTGCAACAGTAACTTTATATAATTAAGTATACAAACATATAATGACTTAACAGAACTACAAATACTTTCATCTTTATTTACAAGAACCACAGTCAGCTTATCCATGGGAGTTAATGAAAACTTCTGTGTTCATTATTAGAAACAATGCTTTTTAGTATTGAATGTGATAAAGTATATTTTTACATGAAAAAGTAATGCATATCCGATTCTTATGAACATAATTTATACAAACGCTACAATCTGTGTGGTATAAAGGTACAAATTATTTCAGTAAAACAATCTACATAATTCATGGATAGCAGATTCAAAATGCTACACTTATAATTAATGAAAGTATGAATAACAGCATAGTTTGTACATCTAGTGTCACTTTGTTTTTATCCATTGATGATAAAATATACATTTCGATTCAATTGTCCAATCACACTGCAAAAATGCCTTGGAATAGAAAAAAAGTAAAGTTAAAAAAACAAGACTTATAGTGACACAAAGCTTCTTTGGGCAGTGTTTTTCATTAGACATGCTGGACATGACATTACTTCTGTTGTTCAGCAAAATCCATATTACAATATGATGGTGATTTCTATGGGGTAATTTAATTCAATGTATTTTATGCTACATACTATAAAATATGTGGACCAGTTGTTGGTAAGCCATGAAGTTGAATCCATCCATATTGTGCTTATGTGTTTTTATTATGGTGGACAAGTTGATTTATCACACAATTGAATACATCCATATTGTGGTTATGTGTTTTTACTATGGTGGACAAGTTGATTTATCACACAATTGAATACATCCATATTGTGCTTATGTGTTTTTACTATGGTGGACAAGTTGATTTACCACAGAATTGAATGCATCCATATCGTGGTTATGTGTTTTTCCATGAACAAGTTGTTGATGTATCAACTATGGCCATGTGTAGCCACCTTACAAATGGATTGTTAGAGTCGCAAATCCTTGCATCGCATCGTAAACTTTTTTGAGTAATGTATTTACATCTGTTCCAGAAATGCTCGCAACAACAAATTTAAATATATCCATTTTGTAATTTTTTAGCGACTTTTTCTTAAAAATTAAAATGTATTTGGAATATTACATCTCTTCAGCTTTTTCCCATGAATGGTGATCATCATAACAATGAAATATTTAAAAATTTCGATTGATGAGTCAGTAATAAGTAGTGTAACTGACTGTAAGATATTTTTAAGGCATACCTATTAAAAAGCTGAACAGTAAATATTTCTAAAACGTTATGCCTCAGTAGATTTTATTTTAATTAAGAATATTGTCAGTCGTTTACTTTTAATAAGCCAAGTTATAAAGAAAATGATGGACGTTTGCTTTTGACAACAACTTTGGGTGAAGTTTTCCCAAACATAGCACCGAACATTTTAGACACTGTAATAATACTGAGTTTTCTTTGACGAGGCAAAGAACGTTGAAGCTGCAGTGATCTAGCTTCGCGGATTAAGTTTTCAAAAGCTGTAGAGACATCAACGAATGAATCTGCAGCCGAAACTTCATAAAACTGACAACCATACTGACTGGCAAGTTCGTTACCATCTTCCAAAGATACCTGCCGACCCTGTTCCATGTCTTTCTTGTTTCCTAGCAACACAACAGGGACATAACTTGGCGCCCTCAGACGATGAATTAAATCAAGACATTCGTGGGCTTTGTTAAAACTGTCACGGTCACAAATACTGTAAATCACTGCACAGGCGTCGGCCCAACGTACTTCCTCTTCTGGCACAGAATCGTTCTGAGAAACAAATTATGAATGAACATTAAACAAAATTCGAATTTCATGAATTAACATATATATATAGGCAGCCGTACAAACTGAATTAGCAAAAAAATGGGCAAAGTAACTGAAAACAAATCACAAATAGCCTTTCTATTTCTTTAGAAATTTAAAAACATGAATTCAAATCTCTTCGAATAATCCCCCGGTGGGTCATAGGTAAATGACGAGGCTGCAACGCTAAAATTCTGGGTTCGATTACCCATCGTGGACACAGCATATCGTTCAACGTGGCTTTGCGCTGAAACAAAAATCTTCCAAGGTTAATCTGTAAAAATAATACATACATATATATATGGTAATTTATATAGCATTCATAATTATTGTGTGTAAACGCAAGGAAGTCCACCTAGAAAAGATGAATTGTACGAGGGTTGTCCGAAAAGTTCGTGGTCCACTTTATAAAGAAAAGAGAGATTGGTTCAACTATAGTTTATTTTTCAATGTAATCACTTAAGTCTATACACATGCGCCAGCGTTGCTTTAAGGCCTTTACGCCCTTCTGAAAGAACTTTTGTTCTTGATTCCCAATCCAGGACTGGACAGTATGTACGAGGTCATCATCTATCTGAAATCTTCGACTTTTCAGAAAGATTTTAAGGTTAGAGAAAAGAAAAACGTCACTTGGGGCTAAATTTGGTGAGTGAGGGGATGATTGAGTAATTCTAAGACAGCATCTTGGATAACGTTCAAAACAACACGTAATTTGTAAGCTGGGTCAGTCCTGGTGGAAGATCACACCTTTTTGAGAAATCCTCTTTTCTTTGATTTCTTGACACAAATTCTTGATAAATGATGCATAGTAATCTTTTGTAATAGTTTGACTCCTTTTGAAGTAATCAAGTAGTAAGTCGCCTTTGGAATTCCCCCCAAAAATGCCATGATCTCTCCAGCAGAGGGTTGCGACTTGAACTTCTTTGGAGTGGGCGAACTTGAGTATTTCCATTGCAAACTTTACATTGTTATTTTTGGGTCGAAGTGGCGAACCCAAATTTCATCCATAATTATGAATCGAAACTTTTTGAGTAGGCATTGGCTTTCAAAAACTCGGATCCACTACTGCTCAGGTGACAACAGTTTTGGAACCCATCTGGCACTAACCTTGCTCATGCCCAAACTGTCACTCAAAATGCTTGCTTCAGTACTTTTACCGATTCCCACTTCCTCTGCTAACTTTCTAATGGTAATCCTTCTATCATATATAACCAAATCATGAACTCTATATACAATTTTTGTTCTGGTCGATGCCAACCTGACCTCGGATCATCTTCACATGATTGTCTACCGCGCTTAAAGTCAGCATACCACTTCTTCACTGTTTAGGCTGGAGTATCCTCTCATAATGTTGTTTTCATGTCCTGGTGATTTGTCACGGTGCATTTTTTTTAACAAAACATTTGATCTCGGCTCGAAGCCCGATCTTCTCTGTGACGTTTAAAAACTGTTCACTTCTTTCCTTCAAAAACCAGCAACACACAAAATAAGCTCGGTAAGTTTTATGTTGCATTTCTTTACTCATAAGAAGGGTCAAACTTAATATTTATCAGAAAAAAATCATACATTCCAACTTGTTTGTGTTTTTTATGTGGGGCCACAAACTTTTCGAACAATCCTCGTATGTTGATGTTATTTTCATTATCTCACAAACACTTCTTTCAAATATGTTGATAAACTGAAATACAAAGTTAATTTCATTATCCCTAAAATCTCTTATTTTAGTGAGATTGTTCCTATAAAACAGCTGTTATACCAATCATTTCACAAAGGTTTCACTTTTAGCAAAAAGTCCTCTGGTGGATTAGCGATAAGTTTACTCTAAAACCCTGGGTTGAATTCCTCTACAGTGGACACAGTAGAAAGCCCAATGTGGCTCTGCTCTAGAACAAACAAGCTTAGCAAAAAATATTGTAATAAAGCTTTCTGATGATTTGTTGGATTTCGTACAAAGCTACACGAGAACTATCTGCGACAGTCATCCTTAATTTTGAAATGATAGCTGGCCAACACCACCAACTCTTGGGCTACTGTTATCAGATTGAATAATAGGATTTGACCGTCATTCTTACACTGCTTGGCCTGGTTGTTAGGTCGCGGGATCAAGACCCGTCACATACTGCCCTTTCAACTGTGGGGGCGTTATAATAGGAAAGAGAAGCCCAAGAGTTGGTGGTGGGTAGTGTTGACTAGCTGCCTTCTCTCTAGCCTATCACTTCAAAATTAAAGATAGCTAGTGCAGATAGCCCTTCAGTAACTTTGCGCAAAATTCAAAACAACTCTTATGTTGTGGCCACGACCCCAAAATACGGAGAGCCTTTTTGGGGCGCTAGTGAGACGCGAACTAGGGACCCGCAGCTTCACAATTTAGCACGCTTATCAATGGATTATGCTCGGCCATTTACCAAAGCAAAAAATTATTCCGCACGTTTACCTTTTTGGTTGCTTTACCCGCTATATGAATTAATTGATTCACAGTTCACTAAAAATTTCTTTCTTAATCTGTATATCTCTCTCAGAAGTGTCTGGCAGTGAACATTTTAAAGAGGTGACCAATGTTAGGTTTTTATAAGTATTGATGTGTATGGACAGGTTTCTTTATAGTAGGTGTCTGTGATTTGTTGGTGATAAATTTCAACAATAAACAAACAGCACACAGCCCACTTGTTTTATCCCCCGTGGTGGGCAGAGCACAGATAGCCCATTGTGTAGCATTGTGCTTAACTACAAACAAACCACTTATTTTAAAATAATATATTAAAACAAGTCAAATGTATGTACAAATGTTCGTTACACAGTTAATTACCACGGTTGTATTTATAGCTTTAAATAATTCTCTTTTTTGTCAAACGTCCACACAGTCTGGTTCAGTTACTTTAAACCTAACTGACAAGATGAATTATTCTTCTATACTCTGTTATCACAATACAGCCAGTGATAATTTCACTTACGTCACCCCATTGGTTACGACTGTTGTATTCATAGGTTTAAATAATTATTTTACGTCAAAAGTTCACGCAGTCTGGTTCAGTTACTTTAGAACCCAGTTGACAAGACAAATTATTTTCTCTACTTTGTTATTACAATACAAGCTGCGATTATACACTTTAAAAGTTGCCACTATACACTCTTTATCGCTAAATTGACGATCACCTAGTCTAGACCTAGCTATCTAATTTTGACCTATTGAATTTACTTTAACATAACTTACCTTGTTTCTTTCTAGCTTGGTCACCTATATATATATATATATATATATATA
>NW_013665925.1:606633-610741 GCF_000517525.1 Limulus polyphemus
ATATATATATATATATATATATATATATACACATTGCCCGGCTGAGGCCTAGAACTTTCTACAAACTACGAGATGTTATGATGTAACAATACACATTTAAAGCAACATGAAAAATTCAGAAGGTTCAAATAACGTGACGTCAATTCACAACAATTGGACTACCGAACCCAACAAATGATTGGTAAACAGTTACCTAAGTAAACTGCGATAAATTATCGCTTCTAAAAATACTAAATTTAACAATCTTATATTAGATTTAAATGAAACAGCCGTGTATATCTAACAACCAGCATTGAAATTTAGTGTAAATTGTTATTGGTCAATATGTAATTTGCTTACGCATTTGTTAATATTAGTAATAAAAGAAGGCAAGTATATAGATGTTAAGGACGGGAGTAGATCGCGCTAGACATAATACATTATTCAACATTTACTTGTTAGTATAAACTACAGAAAAAAATAATACTTGAAATAAGCTTCTAAAGATCAAATAGACAACTTTTTCCCAAGATTCTCGTTATTATTATTTGTCAATACGGGTATAAATGTATCCCAAAACAGGACTTACAGGAAACCTAGATACGTCGAATATCTCAACGTTACTGACCATGCCATCAAAGGTCACTGCGTGTTTATAGAGCCAATCTGTAAAAGAAAAGTAGAAATTATGCGTAAGCTGCCACGAAATAACCCGCTGCTTGCATAAAGAAAAAAACAATAGAATTTGCAACATATCCTAACTTATCTACTTTGTTTCTTGATGAATAAAATATAAAAATAAAGTTACTGATGTACTGTGAGGTATATATATAAGAAAAGTAAGTTCAAATCAAACTTTTTGTTTAAATAAGTTACTATCTACAGGTACATTAGACATTTTTCTTCTCCATTCTCGATTATTGAGTTTTAAATTTTGGGTTGTGTTGTTATAAACTTGATTCAAATGGTCATTCTTCCTTTCCTGATTGATTCATCAATTTAACGAAAAGTACTACCAAAATTTACTTTTGTTTGACGTTCTTGTTGTTTCTGTTTCATTCAAAAGGTATAATTCTATGTAGCATCTAATAATGGTAAATAAACGAGAAAAGTCGAATCTATTTCTCAGGCTATAGATAACTCGCCGTAGCGCCATCGTGCGTCAGAATGAGCCTTTCTTTCAGTGAGAAGTGCGAGTAGAATCTTTACACAGCTATCCAACTCTCAGTGGGTTAGTGGGCGACAGTTGCTATCAAAACGATCTAGAGTCTGGTTTAGGAAGGCGAACTCGGGTGGGGGTCTATCGTCCACAAAAAATTAGAGATTTTCTCTTTTTTTACAATATTAAGTCATCTGCGTCGGAAACACGACTTGTATGATCAACCTCAAAATATGTGAAATTTTCAGGAAAACAAACCTTTCATGAATAATTGTATCATAAATTCCAACCATCGTGACAGATGAAATTTACATATATTGCATGGATAAACAAAATCTACATTTACAAGGCATTTTCTCAAGAAATGCATAAAGTATAACTTTTACAAAGTTAATTAAAGTCAATAAAAATTCATTTTCCATATCAACGGCTGGTGCTATCTAATTGACCATATTTAGTATCTTTTGACTGTATTCTCGATCGGTTTTTGTTGCTACATTTAAATTATCGCAAATATATGAAAGGTTATAAGTATATTTGGTTTTCTTCTATTTGTAAGCTGCGTGGATCTTCACAGTAAACAACTGTTTGTTATGTTCTTTGTAAGCAATGGCATACTTTTAAGGTTTATACGTCACATCATGTTCAGTAAATCAAATGTTCATTCTCTATGTTCATTCATTTTCTATGTAAAATACACAGGGAGTCCCACAAGTAATTAGTGGGATGTCTTGCAGCACTGATGTTAGTTTTTGTTCCTAGTTTGAGTAACTCATGGGTAATAACGTCATGGACCCACAAGTAATAAATACTTTACAAATATTTGATCAAGACAATTCAAGGGCTAAATATTGTTTCGTATTACTTTATAAGTAATTTCTACACCTTTGAATATTATTTTGCATTGTTAGCATAGTATACAGATTTAGGACTAACCCAAATCTCTTTAGCTGGTCGGACCTCGTGAAATATTCCTGGGAAAGCGACCGAGACTATTGTTAGCAGTGAAGACCCCAACTAGTGATTCATCATGTTCCAACAAATCAATCTACTTAACTGGTTGAATCTCGTAAAATATATCTGGAAGAGCGGCCGAGACTATTGTTAGCAGTGAAGACCCAACTAGTGATTCATCATGTCCCAATCAATCTACTCAGCTGGTTGAATCTCGTGAAATATATCTGAAAAAGCGGCCGAGATTATTGTTAGCAGTGAAGACCCCAACTAGTGTTTGGTTTGGTTTGTTTTTAATTTTGCGCAAAGCTACACGAGAGCTATCTGCGTTAGCCGTCCATAATTTAGCAGTGTAAGATTAGAGGAAGACAGCTAGTCATCACCACCCACCGCCAACTCTTGGGCTACTCTTTTAACAACGAATAGTGGGATTGACCGCCACATTATAACGCCCCCACGGCTGAAAGGGCGAGCATGTTTGGTGTGACGGGGATTCGAACTCGCGACCCTCAGATTGCGAGCCGAGCGCCCTAACCACCTGGCCATGATCCCAACTAGTGTTGCAACGTATTCCAATCAATCTGTTTAGCTGGTTGAATCTCGTGAAATATGTCTAGAAAAGTGGCCAAAACTATTGTTAACAATGAAGACCCAAACTAGTGCTTCAACATATTCCACTCATAACAGGGGTTAGGTTTCTTCTGTACTGACTGTTAACATTATGCAATTTTAGTTAGTTTCTTTTATATAACTGGCATCATTAGGTTATAAGCCACTTTCTGGTTCTGATATACATCGATCAGAAATGGCTAATAATGCAATTTTTCGAAATTTATTATGCCTTCAAAATGTCTTCCTGAGTAGAGTTAAATTTACCTTAAAGACGTAAACTTTCAGAAAGCTATGTACGGTCTTGACACGGCTTCAGCAAACTAATAAAAATAAAGAAAAGGGTTTGTAGAATGATGCCAAGAATATGTGATGATCTTAAGGCTAATCTCCTATACAAAGCTGGAAAACTCCCGCGAAAATGTCAGTGTTTCTTGTCCTTAGTTTCTGTGAAATATTACATAAGTTGATGCTGCTCAATACAGGTAATTGTTAAACAGTTTTATAGAGATTAAACTTAATGTTTGGCTTAATTTTAGAGTTAAGACCATGGAAAGGAACTGGGTGATGATTAACAAAGTATATATATATATATGTGTGTATAATATGTGTAGTTAGGAGAAGCTGTATAAAACTATATCTTTTTTATTTTTCGGTTACTGTGGCTAAGATTTTGTTTTTTATTAATAACATTCATATTACTCTTATTTAACACCTGTTATACTGGATAACTCTGTTACACATCGCGTTTATAGATGTTTTATTACCAGTCGTAAATAAATATATGGTGGTTGCTTTATAACAGCAGTGTTTCGTTAGTGGTGTCATTGATGTGTTAAAATTTTATAACAGTTGTATTTCGTTAAGGTGTGAATTTCTTATACACGTTTATAACAGCAGTTTCATTAATGGTGTGTGGATATTTTATAAAAATTGTAGGTCGTTAAGGTGTGAATATCTAAAAAAATGCTTATAACAGCGGTGTTTCGTTAATGGTGTCATTGATGTGTGGATGTTTTATAACAGTTGTACTTTTGTGAAGGTGTGAATATCTGATAGATGCTTATAACAGTAATATTGCATTACTGATGTATGAATATTTTGTAACATTTATATTTTTGTGAAGGTGTGAATATCTGATAAATTCTTATAATAGCAGTGTTTAATTAATAATGTCATTGGTGTGTGGAAATTTTATAACAGTTGTATTTCGTTGAGGTGTGAATATTTTACATAAGTTTATAACAATATCAATGGTAATAATGGCTGGAGACGGCTTGAGTGGGTAATGAAGAAAAACTTTAATATAAGTTTAACATAACAGCACATTTACAACGTTTCGACAAGGTTTTGTCATCATCATATTTAGCAAATACTTTGGTACCTGATGATGACAAAACCTTGTCG
>NW_013665925.1:611229-615862 GCF_000517525.1 Limulus polyphemus
ATCAATGGTATATGGATATTTTTTATTTTTGTTAAGGTGTGGTTATCTGATAGATGCTTATAACAGTGGTGTTTCATGAATGGTGTATGAATATTTTATAACAGTTGTATTTCATTGAGGTGTGAATAGTTGATGTATTACATAATTGTTGTTAAGTGTTGCTTCAGTCCTACGAGTATATCTGCCGTTTCTTACCAACATCTCATTGAAGACAATTTCTTATCCTTCATTACCTTAATAGTAGTGATACATTTCTAATCAAAAATTTAATTGCACAAACTCCCCCTTCGTGCACTTTGTTATTACCTGTATTAGACTTGTATTCTCCGATATACCTCTTCGTGAGAAAACGAACGATGACAGCTAATGAAGAAAAACAAACAATTAGAATGTATCCCAGTAACTACAACACATAAAAATCCTTTAACAATTTGTTACGCTAATTATAAAGAAAAAAGTATTTAGACTTTTGTTAATATGTAAAATATACAGAAAAACAAGTGGAGGATTTCTATTGAAAAAACATATGGTGATGTGCAAGTTTTATAATAATTTCAAACGAATAATGCCAAGGAATTTCAACATTATTGTTTATTGCCATTATCAAAATCCCTAATCCCACGAATATCTAGCTTGGATGTAAAGAAGTGGAGCATACTTCAATCTTTTATATCATTGCTGTAAACGTTGCGGCGAATCCACAAGTACGACAATTTTATTTACGACTTGAGACATGAAATACATGACAAATTTGAGCAATACTTTCAAAAAACGTCTCCAGCTGTTAAAAAAATTCTAGTATAAGCAACTACACAAGTGGTCGTGTTTAAATTTCCTGTGCTTCTTTTTCTTCAGTAGTCGTTTTAAAGTAATGGCTTTGATTTTAAAACGCCTCATACTACACGTTCTTGAACGATGGTTATGAAGAAAAAACACACACAAAACACGCCAGTTAAATACAAATGTCAGGTTTCATCACAGCAAACTGCGGCATTAAATGGCTGATATAGAGCCCATAAAAAGTATGATGCTACGTGCGAATTCTAGAATCTGACGTACATGCAACTTGAGAATCAAAGGTTTTCTGTGTAATGTGTCATCATTGATGCATGCAAGCTCTTAATAATTCGTCGCCCCACACCTCCACATTTAACCCTGTAGTTAATGTCTCTTTTCAAAAAATATACAGTGTATTTTGAATTGAATACAAGGGGTTATTATTCTACCTCATTGACTTTTTATTGAATACGAGGGGTTATTATTCTATCTCATTAACTCCTTATTTCTAAATGATATTTGAAATTCTTCACTTTCACCTGATGATCTGAATCGGTTCATTAAAAAATGTCAGTAGCCGCTATATAACTAGATACACAGCATATTAAGAATGCCATGACCACTACTATAGATACAGTGCAGTACATTAAGAATGTCGTGGTCGCTATGTCATTAGATACACTGCACATTAAACATCTGATATCCACTACTATAGATACACTGCAGCACATTAAAAAATGTCAGTAGCCGCTATATAACTAGATACACAGCATATTAAGAATGCCATGACCACTACTATAGATACAGTGCAGTACATTAAGAATGTCGTGGTCGCTATGTCATTAGATACACTGCACATTAAACATCTGATATCCACTACTATAGATACACTGCAGCACATTAAAAAATGTCAGTAGCCGCTATATAACTAGATACACAGTATATTAAGAATGTCATGACCACTACTATAGATACAGTGCAGTACATTAAGAATGTCATAGTCGCTATGTCATTAGATACATTACACATTAAACATCTGATATCCACTACGATAGATACACTGCAGCTCATTTAAAATATCATATCCACTACTATAGATACACTGCAGCACATTAAAAATGTCAGTAGCCGCTATATAACTAGATACACGGCATATTAAGAATGTCATGACCACTACTATAGATACAGTGCAGTACATTAAGAATGCCGTGGTCGCTATGTCACTAGATACACTGCACCAGTAATGGCAGGAGGTGTTACATCACTATGAGCTTTGCCATGTACAACATGGTTGTGTATGAAAGCGTAATGATAACACAGGCCTGCGATGGTTTTATTGTCTTGAAATTTTTACTTGTTTTACAGTAATTCCTGTACGCTAAATCCGAAAACAATATCCATTTTTCTCCATCATGTACAGATATTTTGCAAAACGTCGTATGTACTTTTACATTTTCATTGAAATCGGGTCACATTTTGTTATGCTTAAAATGTTAATAACCACTGGCTATAGATTTCTCTGGACCAATCGCGACGTAAGAGTCTTATCAAACGTTCTAGAACCCAAACATAACAATAAAATAAGTTCATTGTGGTAGGCCCGGCATGGCCAAGTGGTTAGGGTGCTCGACTAGCATTTACTCATTATTTTGGCTCCATGCTGTTACCTAGAATTACATTTAATGGAGTCAAAATATGGGATTTCAGTTGAATAACTAATGTCTAAAGTATCTCCAGCTTTTTACGATCTCTATTTGCAGGTATTTAAATTCCCAGTTTGTTATTTCTCGTTTCCTGGCTTTTTTATGTTCATCTATGGGCAAACGATTATATGATATGGTAGCTAATTTTATACATTATAATGATAATAAACATAGCTAGTAACTAGCTGATACGGTTCATAATGATTTAGTGTAGCTATTGGCTGTTTGATCGCATTAGCTCGAGATGTAAAATGTTAAGCTGCAGCTGGAGACTGTCTTGGAAATTTGTAACTAAATTCTCTGTATAAAATGCATAGCAATAGGCAAATATATTCCTAAACTAAGACACAACCCCCACTAAGCGCGTATACAATTTTACCAGTAGAAAAAGCAGCCTTTTCAAATAAAGAATATACGTCTAAAACATGGCCTGGCGGTTAGGGCGCTCGACTCGCAATCTGCGGGTCGTGGGTTCGAATCCCCGTCCCATCAAACATGCTCGCCCTTTCAGCCGTGTGGGCGTTATATCCCACTATTCCTTGGTAAAAGAGTAGCTCAAGAGTTGGGTGGTGATGACTAGCTGCATTCCCTCTAGCCTTACGCTGCTAAATTAGGGACGGCTAGCGCAGATAGCCCTCGTATAGCTTTGCGCGAAATTCAAAAGAAACAAACAAACAATCAATGTGGTAAACAAAATAATAATTTCATCGAAATAATATTTTTTTCTTCCTTACGTGATAGAAAACAATAATAATATTATTTTCGTAATCTATGTAGCTGAATTAAGGAAAATCCGTTATTAAAACCAAAAGAACTTTTATGAAGTTTAAATTCGCAGTCCTGTGTTATTAAACTTATAGGATGTGCGTCTACCAACTAGACGGACCCAGTGGCCTTCTGGCGACTTGTAATGTACTCATAGTTTAACATCAAAGTCAGAAAATGTTATATCCCGATATTTATCATAACTATTAGGTTCGTCATTACAGTGCAAGTAGTTTCGTTCATTTACAAACGGAACTTACATCACTTAAATATGATTTTATAATACTAATATTAACTTCCGATAAAAGCAAGCTACGAATTTAGAGCGAAACTAAAAATAAACCTGACAATTAGTATAGCTAATTAAATATACTTTCATACGTTTCTACTTATAAAGATTAGAATAGATTGTTTCACCAGTTAACTACCCTCTCTATTAATTATGTTTTCGGCCGTAATCCCTGTAATATAACTCGATGTTTGGCCAGCTTAAGAGATTTAGGTTAGGCCTAAATATATAAATTTAGCTAACAATGCAAAACAATCTATAATAAAAGCATAATAATAAAAAAATATAATTATCAATTAATGAAATTCGATATATTAAATAGTATAACCAATACTCTTAATGAAAGAAATAATAAATACATATATAATAATATACCTTTTTTAGTAAATTTACGAATTTTTTTTTTTTACTGTATATGAAAGTTATAGTTCATACATAACACTACTATTATTTCTACTAACATATTTAACAGGTATATGTATGGATAAGCACACAGATAGAAATATGAATAGACCTTATAATTTTCTAAACGAAGTATATTTATTTCTGGACCATTACATTCTGTTGCCTATTTATATCGTGCCTGGGTCACAGGCTAAGTGGGGGTCTTCAAGAGAAACAACGATCTCTATACAAGCACAGGTCTTTGTCTCTGGAACGACTGAAGTATACTGGCAGCCATACTGTGCAAGCTCTGTGCAGGATTATAAATGCGTAGCGACTGGGATAATTCGAGATAAGGTTTTAGAATAAAAAATCGTTTTATTTCTGACTGATGTATATATGTGGAAACAACAGTATCTGTTTGACAATTAAGCAACACGACAATAGGTCGTGGTGCAAAATAATACTGCGAAACACACTGTGTAAAATGTTATGTTATAAATGCCCTTACAATAACAATGAATCGAAAAAAGCCTTACTTCTTTAACTGGTATACGTATTTATCTATTTAAAAGAAGTGGTGACAGCCTATGATATAGTATTTATTTATTCTACTTGGGGAAACGCTTTCGCATAGCTTAAACCAGCTCTTCAGCCTTCCTATTTAAGTTATTATAAAAATATCACACACTAGTGTCATGCTTTAAAGTTTTAT
>NW_013665925.1:616610-636560 GCF_000517525.1 Limulus polyphemus
TTTTATTAAGTAAAGAACTTGTGTCGCTTAAGTTTCGTCGGAACGAAGTTACAGAAAATCAGTTAACAAGCGGAGACGTAACAATATGATTTACGTACTGAAATTTCACGGTTATCGTTGAAAACCTTTGCTTTCTGAAAACTTGAGAGAAAGATGAATTACGAGCAGTATGTTATTAAGTAGTTTAAATGTTTTCTTAATTCTTAATTGAGGATTGTTCACGAATTGCTTTTAAAATGTTCGTAAAGAAATGTATTTTAAAGTTTCCATTTTTTTCTTTCTTTCAAATGTCTGACTTTTATAGTGGTTATAATTATTATTACGTTAATCTATCTACATAGAGGCTGATACGTATAGCTTGCGTCACTCGTTTAACAAATCATAATTAACAATGGAGAGGAAAGAATAGATTAAGGAAACTACATTATCACATCAAAGCGAAAACTCTGACCGAAAACAACCCAAATGTAACCAACTTTTCACTAGCCAGTTAGGTGTTCTCACCAATGTCTATTTCGCATTTCTTTAACCACATCCTTCTTTTCACTGATGCTATCAGAATTATTAATACATTCTGACCGATATTTTTTGCTGTGTCAAGATTATTTAAAGTTTTTTCTCTCTCTCTCTCCATGTCACCACATTTTATATACAGATTGTTCAACTTTAGAACATGGCGATCGTGAAAAGGTAAATCATTAAGATCAAGTTTGGCGCCCTTCGTATTTTGACTGTAAGACCACTTTCTTTGCACTTAGCGGGGAACGTTTATAAACCTTCTTGGGGCCTGGGCTTCGTTCTTAGCTAGTTCGGAAATATGTTTATCTTACCTGCCAGCTACATTCATAAACTCGAGAGGATTTTATTTATATTAGTTTTTGATGGCTCTAAACAAAGTGACATGAAACCAAATTTAAATATTTGTTGGCAATAAAAATATGCGACAGACTGTTCAACTCCTGCACAGTTGAAAACGGACGACGACGCACGTCACGATAGAAGTGTTTATTTATACAAATCAGTGATATAAAATAGATTATTAGCACTTTGTAATTAGTAACACAACTCACGTATAAACACTTAAGCATGCACTTTCTCTCTCGTCAGTATAAAAGTTACTGCAACGGTTCTCAGCCGAATTGCAGATGTGTATGTACTGGAAGTATCTAGAACAATTATTCTCAGCCGACTTGAAGATGTGTATCTAGAGGAAGTATGTAGAACAATGATTCTCAGCCGACTTGCAGATGTGTATGTACTGGAAGTATCTAGAACAATGATTCTCAATCACCTTGTAGCTGTGTATGTATGGGAAGTATCTAGAACAGTGGTTCTCAATCGACTTGCAGCTGAGTATTTTATAAGACACTTTGGGCCCCTTTAGAATGATTTTGGAATACTAGGGGGTTTGTGAATCACATGTTGAGAACCACAAACCTATAGAAGCTGAAAAAAGTGCTCTAGAAATAGTTTGGCCCTGGTCGTAAAATGTAAAAATAGGACTGTTTATTACAATTACCATTACCAATGTAGTTAAACTTTTATTACACATTGTAACGTACAGGTAATAAATCTATATTTGTTGTTTGATACTCATACAAACCTTCAATTCTGTAGTTGAACAATGTTACTTCCAGGCAACAGTCTAACCAAACCATGGAATTAGTTTTGTTGTTTCCTTAGTTGAATAATGTTACTTCCAGGCAACAGTCTAACCAAACCAAACCATGGAATTAGTTTTGTTGCTTCCTTAGTTGAACAATGTTACTTCCATGTAACAGTCTAACCAAACCAAACCATGGAATTAGTTTTGTTGCTTCCTTAGTTGAACAATGTTACTTCCAGGCAACAGTCTAACCAAACCATGGAATAAGTTTGTTGTTTCCTTAGTTGGACAAAGTTACTTCTAGTTGATACACTCATTTATAACTTACCAAAATATGTTTCACACTATAGACCTATTTAATTAAGAAATTCAAATAAAACGTTTTTTCCACCATATTTTCACAATGCCTGTCCTAGAGGGTTAATAACGAACATTTAATACTGTTTGATATCTAATACAGAGGTCAAATATTTTCTGTAATAAAGTAAAACTAACTGTTATGATGTGTACACTTTTTACAAGCTGCCGAAGAATAATTACAATTTTACTTGTAATAAGACATCGGCATTAGGCATAATAATAATGTCTTATGACAAGTAAAAGTAACTATCATGGAAACGTTAAGATTTAGTAACTTCGCTGGAAACAGAGGAGAGCTAGTCTTGCCAAATATACGCAATAATGTGTTCGCAACAATATGTGTAATGAGAAGCAAGTAAAAATATTGTTTAAGGCATTTCTATAAACGACTCAGGAGACTTGTCCTTGATACACGACAACTTTCAGGTTTTCTTTAATTCCGGCAAATCAATCCAACTTAATAACAACAATATATCTGGAACTGTAACTACTTTTAATCGGTAAAGACCAAAAATTCACCTCGTCCATGATTCTGTACTTACAACTAAAAAAAGTCATTTATGGAAATAAAAAACATTTGTAAACACATGTTGATAATGATTTGAAACTAGAATAACTGAATACAGTAATTAATAATTTACTGTGTTATAAACTAGTCGGTAATTAGCCAAGTGGATAATTTTCTAATTAAAAATGGTTCACAACTTTTTAAAACTACCAAATTGTTCACAAATTTGTTTGAAATGTTTCTTTGAAGTTAAGTACAAAGCTACACAATGGGCTATCTGCGTTCTGCCCACCACGGGTATCGAAACCAGGTTTCTAGTGTTGTAAGTCCGCAGACATACTGCTGTTCTACTGGGGGGCAATTGTACACCAAAATTTTATATATAAATGTGTATCCAGAGCGAAACAGTTTTGATGTACATTACAGGGAATAAATATATTGTGATTCATTAACGTAGGGATGCGAATATCGAAGGTTTGAAAGGTGGAGAATTTATCTTTATAAAGTGAAGGAGTTAACGCTATTTGTAATCTTGCATATATATATATATTATATAGGTCATATAACCTCGGTTCGAAACATAATATATCGGCAGAGCCTTGCCGTTTAGTAAGTCATACTTAGAGTTAACATGCTTATAACATATGTTGCATTTAATTAAAATTAGGTCGAATGAAGAAGAAATTCGTGCGGGCAACTTGTCAGTACCAAAGCTAGTGGAGCAAGGTATAACCGGTCATTTATGACATCGACAATAAAAGTAGAATGTCTGTTAATAATGTAACATCTTTTTCTGTTCATGTGTACGATGTTATAGAGTTATCTATGTTTGCATCATTTAGGCAACGTTTTAATTTTAGTTTCTCATCAAAATGCCGATTATTATAAGGAGAAAAAACATTGTTTGCGAATGAAGAGTAGATTGATAATAGAGAGTGGACAATGGACAGAGAGTGGATTACAGCCAGACAGAAGTGGGTTATAGATTGTGAGTGGATTACGGATAGAAAGTGGATTATGGCTAGTGATTGAATTAAAGGTACAGTGGAGATTACCGATAGTGAGTGGATTATGGATAGAGATTGAATTAAAGATAGAGTGGAGATTACCGATAGTGAGTGGATTATGGATAGTGATTGAATTAAAGAATAGAGTGGGGATTACCGATAGTGAGTGGATTATGGATAGTGATTGAATTAAAGATAGAGTGGGGATTACCGATAGTGAGTGGATTATGGATAGTGATTGAATTAAAGATAGAGTGGGGATTACCGATAGTGAGTGGATTATGGATAGAGATGAGATTACAGATAGAGTGGGGATTTACCGATAGTGAGTGGATTATGGATAGTGATTGAATTAAAGATAGAGTGGGGATTACCGATAGTGAGTGAATTGTGGATAGAGATGAGATTACAGACAGAGAGTGGGATTGCAGACATAGAGTAGATTACGGGTAGTGAATGTGGATATGAACACAAATAACTTGTTTCCAAGGCAACATAATTCATCCTTTCAAAAAACTCTGCACCAAATAAGTGAAACAACTCATCGTAGCCATACTTCAGATTATATAATTAGATGTTTGATAATACATCACAGGAATATCCCAAATAATATATTCCTTTTGTTTGACCCATAAACTGCCGTAAAAATACTGGACACATATCTTTAAAACTTAAAACAAATGAAAATCATCTCCTAATAGAATCCGAAATACTGAATTAAGTTTCCTATAGAATCCGAAATACTGAATTAAGTTTCATATAGAATCTGAAATACTGAATTAAGTTTCATATAGAATCTGAAATACTGAACTAAGTTTCATATAGAATCCGAAATACTGAATTAAGTGTCATATAGAATCTGAAAGCATTTTAACCTGAGTAATAACCTGAAAACGAACCTTGTTATTGTTTTAAGTCCCTTCAAATTTTAAATTCTAAGCATTTTGACAGTTTTCAAAAAATATATAAAAAGATGACATTGAGTTTTACAGAAACCTAGACCTCAGGTAGTTAAAATGATCCCAGTTTAATACACACGATACATGTAAAAATGTAAGTTATATTTGAAAAAAACAAAAAACATTTCTTCAATAACTTGAAAACAGTGGCTCGTGAGTCTAGAAACAGCGCCACCTGTTGTTATTGTTAAAATATGTTTTTAGTGCACCATATGACTTGCTCTGAGACATAAAAAAGAAAGCGAGAAAAGTAAGCAAACGACCAATCAACTGTATCTATGCAAATAAATCGTACGTCAAAAATGAAGTTATGTTCTACAAACGTGAATAGAGAAATATTAAAAAGCTAAAATTAAACGATTTATTGGTTATCGATTATATTATTATTACTCTTTATCAATGATATAAATTTCACTTTGAAATAATTTCATCGTTTTTAGCCGGGACAAAAGTTCTAATTGAATATAAGGTGATTAGTAAAGTTCGTAAAGCAATGTATACATTGTAAACATCAGTGAACGGAGAAACCAACTTTACAGGGTGTATGTACAGTACAAAAATGTTGCACATAACTAGTGATGTAGTTGAAGGTTTTTTCTCAAAAGAAATAGAAAAGTGCACCCATTTTATGTACGACATAAATCTAGCCATACTATTTAAAGGGTTACAGGTAAAAATTTGTTCAGCTATTTTCTCTTCGGCCCATAATAAGACAGCAAAAGTTACTTGAGTCTAACACTATATTGAGAACAATAGAGGATATTATATGACATTTGAGAACTGTCTTTGTGTTAGGTTTCAGTTCTTAAAAACATATGAGCAAGAATATACAAGGTTACTTAGACGTGACTGGCACTCGGCTCACGTGCTTTAATAGAGTTCATGTTACCTCACATAAAATGCAGAAATATGCGATTACTCTGAAGGTCAACGCCTGCCCGTACAATTGATAATAAGTCGAGGATATATCTATATATGTGATATATATCCATATATGTGATATACAAGTAAGTCAAACCAGTAGAAAACAGGATAAAAACAACTTTCAAAATGTGAAGCATTGTGCATATAATATTAACATAGCTGTATGTGTATATATATATATGTATGAGTGTGTGTGTGTGTGTAAGAAACAATGAAGCACGAGCTCAAGATTGAATATGTAGCTCAGTAGGTGTCGCCTCTGCAACATTGAAGTTGCTGAAAGTTAGTGTACAAAAGAGCGATCAGTTGAATTAAAACATTAATATTGTGTTCGTGTCTCTTAATTTTGTGACATTATTTACACGCTTAAGTGGACTTTAAAATCAGTTGTAGATCCATATATATATATATACCTTATGACATTAGAGTATAGATATAGATTAAGTCCAAGTTTTAAAGGTAAAGCAGGTTTAATTATCGTCATGTTTTGGGCAAGGCTACATAATGGACTGTCTCTACTTTGTCCACTACGGGGAATGGAACTTGCCGCTGACCAGACGGGAAACAAAAAGTTTAATAAGCACTTCTTACGGTGTTAAATTACCTGATATGTTGAATAGAAGAAATACAATAAGTTTATGCTTCAATGAAGATGTGTTAAATCAATGAGAGAAATTCACAACCAAATTCCACTTCTTACAGTAAGTAGGTTTGAATTTTAAAAACTCCGTAGAAATCATTATAAGTATTTTTTTTCACAGTATACTTTTGACCCGAGAAACTTTGTTCACAGTAAAATACTTTAAACATGGCAGTGAACCTAAACTCCAGTAATGTTGCTACACTAGTTAAGAGATTTCGACTAAGAAACAACATATAAACACAACTAAACTCTTCGAAAAGATAAAGCACCACTTTACAAAAGTGTTTTTTGAGTTGTTGGTGTCAGTTTCTACAGCTTGTACTGCAAAGTTAGAGTGATAATAACATAAATGGAATACAGAAGAGAATAATGAAAACAAATCAAACAAAAACTTTATACTAATATGTTTATATTTTAACTAAACTTAAGGAAATCCACATGTAGTGAATGTTCTCTGACTAATACACAGAATTTACCCCTGCTTCATGGTTTACATATAGAGAAACAGACCCATAAAAATCGACTGTGCTTCTGACGTCACAAATTAACCTTAATTATGTTTTTTTATATTGACCAATATAATAACACCTTGCTGCGTTAGAATTTAAACTTCTTGAACGTTGAAACTTAATTCTCAGCTTTCCTTATTGTATAACATAATAATGATAATAGTAAACCAAGAAAGTTTTTATGGTAAAGTTAATGCAGAAATATAGAGAAGTCACAAATACAGTGTGCAGTAAGAACAACAAAGTCCAGCACTTTAGCACAGGGCAGAAATAAAAAAAATAACCAAGTGGTAGAGCACCGCACAGACAGAACTATTCGCCAGGTGGTAAATTAGATTGCAGAAAGAAAGGCCCAAAACGTAGTAAAGTATAGCACAGATAGAGCGATCAACCAGGTGATAAAGCAGAACAAAAACAGAAAGATTAACCATGTGGTAAAGTACAGCACGGGTAGAAGTATCAACCATGTGGAAATGCACAGACACAATGATCAACCAGACTGTACAGTAGAGCGTAAAATATCAACTAGGATGTAAAGTACAGCACAGACAGAACAACCAACCCGTACTCCAAGAGGAAAAGTTCAGTGCAGAAATAAAGAGCAAACAAATGATAATTACTGCAGAAATAAATATTAGTTGAGAACATTTCGTTACCCACAGTAACTAAGTATTTATGAAGAACAACCAACCCGTACTCCAAGAGGAAAAGTTCAGTGCAGAAATAAAGAGCAAACAAATGATAATTACTGCAGAAAATAAATATTAGTTGAGAACATTTCGTTACCCACAGTAACTAAGTATTTATGAAGATTCATAATTTTTGTTATACAGTTAGAATAATACTTATAATCCTCTTCAAAACGAGGGTAATACCAAAATATTCTCCAAGCTTGTTAAAGTATTCCAAGACACTCAAGTATAATGCACGATAAACACACACATATATATATATATCTATATACAGTAACGTTTTATCTCTTTTACTACTCTAGCCGTTATTAAGGAAAGAGCTTAGTTACACATGCAGAAACTTCACATTTTCCCTCTCATTAGATTTCACTAGTTATATAACCACAAAAACTGGTTTGTTGGACGAACAAGTGAAAAAAAAGTTGACTGTACTGAACAGCTTGAAGTGAAATGATGACATGTTCGCAAGAGCGTGAAACTAGAGTGGCGAAACCGTTTTTGACAAAAGTATATTCGTTTCCTTCCGATGGCCTCTCATCACGGTGTGTTTAATCATGACGCCTTTAAAGAAAAATACAAAAGATTAGATACAAGTTACCACAATGAAAGTTGGGAACTGTGAAAGTAACAGGCTGTTCAGGAATAAATAGGACTTTTTATATCTAGGCTTCGACTGTTCCATTTCTATTATTTTTCTAGAAAGATCAGCCAGATGGTAAAGAATAGTACAGACAGAAAGATCAACTAAGTGGTAAAGAACAGTACAGACAAAAATATCAACCAAGTGGTAATAAAGAACAGTATAGATAAAAATAATAGCTAGGTGGTAAAGAGTAGTAAAGACAAAAAAAGATCAACCAAGTGGTAAAGAATATTACAGACAGAAAGATCAACCATGGTAAAGAATATTACAGACAAAAAGATCAACCAGGTGGTAAAGAATATTACAGACAGAAAGATCAACCATGGTAAAGAATATTACAGACAAAAAGATCAACAGGTGGTAAAGAATTGTACAGATAAAAAAGATCAATCAGGTGGTAAAGAATAGTACAGACGAAAAAGAACAACCAGGTGGTAAAGAATAATACAGAGAAAAATATAAACCATGTCGTAAAGAATAGTATAGACAAAAAAGAACAACCAGGCGGTAAAGAATAGTACAGACAAAAAATAACAACCAGGTGGTAAAGAATAGTACAGACAGAAAGACCAACCAAGTGGTAAAGAATAGTACTGACAGAAAAGAACAACCAGGTGGTAAAGAATAGTACAGTCAAAAAGATAAACCAAGTGGTAAAGAATAGTACTGACAGAAAAGAACAACCAGGTGGTAAAGAATAGTACAGACAAAAATATCAACCAGGTGGTAAAGAATAGTACTGATAAAAATATCAACCAGGTGGTAATAAAGAACAGTATAGATAAAATATCAGCTAGGTGTTAAAGAATAGTACAGACAAAAAGATCAACCAAGTGGTAAAAAATAGTATTGATAAAAATATCAACCAGGTGGTAAAGAATAGTACTGATAAAAATATCAACCAGGTGGTAAAGAATAGTACAGAAAAAAATATCAACCAGTTGGTAAAGAATAGTAGAGACAAAAATATCAACCAGTTGGTAAAGAATAGCATAGACAAAAAGATCAACCAGGTGGTAAAGAATAGTACTGACAAAAATATCAACCAGGTGGTAAAGAATAGTACAGAGAAAAAAAATCAACTAAGTGGTAAAGAATAGTAGAGACAAAAATATCAATCAAGTGGTAATAAAGAAGAGTACAGAGAAAAAAATCAACTAAGTGGTAAAGAATAGTAGAGACAAAAATATCAATCAAGTGGTAATAAAGAAGAGTATAGATAAAATATCAGCTAGGTGGTAAAGAATAATACAGACAAAAAGATCAACCAGGTGGTAAAGAATAGTGCAAACAAGAATATCAACCAACTGGTGAAATAGAGCACAAAAAGAGATGAACTAGGTGGAAAGAAAAGCTACAAGCTAAAAGAAACGATCTTTAACAAACATGCTCGTGCTAGTAGGGCATCTGTCATAATGCCCCTTTGATAGTCGTAGAGATCCTTGCTCTTATTTATTGTTTTGCAGACGAATTATGATATTAATCTGCATTGACACGTAAATAAATATTTATTCTACCACCGATTCCTGTAGTTAGCCGCTACTAGTAGAAGTTTATTAGTAATGCTACTCTCCTGAAGCAACGGCAATGTGTCAGCCTGTAAGGTCTGTTTGTTAATGGTAGCAGCATCTAATAAAAGTTGTGCATTAAAACAGTGCGAGGAATATCACACATACAATATACGCGAAAAAATACTTTAAAAATTAACAGTGCAATTCTTTCTTTTATCTACTTTCGTAGTAAACTGCCAGTTTTATAATTACCCATCAGTCGCTTAACAAATTGTGTTTATAAAAGTTAAATGTCTCCTGGGTGGGTCAGCAGTAAGTTCATGGACTTAAACCACTAAGATCCGGGGCTCAGTTCCCCGCGACGGAGAGCGTAAAGATGGTTAAACATGGTGGGCAGATCGCCCAGTCTCAATATCTACCGTAAATGGGATGACAGAATCTTGTCATTCGCTCTGTCTGCTGTTACTGTTATGTGCGACCCGTCGGTGCCGTTAGTCGTAGCTAATATTTTCAGGATCAGGTGGCTTCTAGAGATGCATATGTTAAAGGCCCTAATCAAATAACCGGTCATTGTATAGCCTAACATAGTTACATAAGTACATTAAGTTTGTTGGGCTTTCCAGAGTAAGTAAGATATAAACTAAAATATACACTAAACACGGTTTCTTTAGCCGCCTATATGTGTCAAGGACGTTTCAGTTAGAGTAATATTTTTATATCTAGGCCATTTTAATGAGTTATAGAAACAAACACATATCCCGTTTCTGCTTGTTGCTTAAGTGGAGATAGTATCCATCAGAGTATAAATGGAACAAGCAGGAGATCTCAGTCAAGTTAACCAAGATAAAATTAGAAAAACAAGAGCAGTACTAAAGCAAGAACTTTATCAAGAAATGTAAGAAATTCCAGAATTTTATTGAAGTCTCCAACGAACATACATATTTTTTGTATGCAGTCTAATAATTATAACGTAAAGTATGTAATCCTCCCCTTCCCAGTGACTCAGCGGTAAGTCTGAAGGCTTATTGAGCTAAAAACCGGGTTTCGATACCCGTGGTAGACGCGCAACAGATAAGCTTTGTGCTTAACAACAAACAAACAAAAAACTATATGATCCGAAAAAATATGCAATTTATACATGTTTATCAGGTTAAATATTCAACGAAATATATATAATAATGATATACAAAACAAAGTTTAAGCTTTTATTGTTGTGTTAACTTTTGAAATAATGTTAGTTATATCTATTCACTTGTGTTTCTTATAATACCACATCTCTATAACATCAGGGCAAAGCACGCCCTCTAGGAATAATAAATATAGGTTACACTCAGCCTACTTTCAGAGGTCAACAGTTTATTCTAATTAGGGTATAAATGTCGCGGATATCATAATTCAATCAAAGCTTTGTTCTTCTAAGTTGCACACATGTATTTCCTGGACAGACTGTCTCTCTAATAATTAAATTTCAGTTTACGAAGTTTCACTTTTTCAAGTCTCCTAGATTCAATTTCGTTTGTTTGTTTTTTTAGCAGAGTTTCAGTTTTGTTATTCTAATAAATTGGAGCAATTTATTATTGGTGCATATTACGATTTAAAAGTGTTTGCCAACTTCTGTAGTAGAATGGAAGACTGGTCAGAAGAAAAAATAAATGGTTTCATAATAAATAAATAAAAATTAGGAAAAACAACAGAAACAAGGAGAAACTTTTAGTATCTCTTAATAAAAAATCAGATTAAACTTTGAAATATCAACAACAAATAAAAACAACAACAACAAAAGTTTTGATATTGAAAACAAAGCACAGTTACTTCTCCTGAGGGGATGATAATGATGAGGCATTGAATATCCTCATAAAAGATAAAAATGTCCTAAGACTATTGTGGGGTTCACATTCGAATCATAGTTCCTTATTCGTTCAAGAAAAGGAAAGAACGCTGGGAAAGTAGAGGAGGGAAGTGCGGGTAAAATGTTTATGCATGTAAAGGAAGTGTGATTCCTGAGATGCCAAACATTGATAGGCTGTAGCCAGCTTCTGGATTCAAGATAACACCCTCGTTGTGGTTGACAGCGAATGTGACGTATGACTTGCAAAAGAAAAAGTCGACTTGCTAAGTCAATAAATAATTCAAGACTACGTGTTGGCTTGTTCGCTCCGAGGCTCTAAATCCATCAAATACCAGTCAAACGATATGATCAGTGTTGATATGCTTCTCAATTTAGAAGTAAAATGTATTTTTTTGACCAAAACGATGCCCAAAATAACCCGTAACTAACACTTTGCGGACGAAATTAGCTCCCATGTTCTTTCATGAAGACAAGCCAGCACAAACAACATGTATTCCTGCATGAGCAGATATATTACATTATATTTCAATAAAAAGCTGCAGGTGTTATAATAATCTAGAAGCTGAAAGATTTGGGATAACAGGTATTCTAATAAATCATTACAAGAAGACGAGATTGAAAAATGCGCTTTTTAAGTAGCTTGAAACTTCAGCAAACTTGTTTTAAGAATCGTTGAACCCTTTCTTCTGTTTTTATTACTTTTTACTACTTCATAAGATAGAGAAAACGTATAACGTTAGTTTTATATTTTTTATGAGTACCGTAAAACGGGCGGACAGATATTTTGCAAATGGCGATGCATCAATGGCTCTCAATTCTCAAGCTATAGCTTAAAGTCATAAAGTTGTGGATAAGTGGGTCAATTGTACCTCAACTGGATCTCATGGGGACATCTTAGAATCCAGAACATTAAAAGAACTTATAAAGTGTCCTTAATCACGCCATTAACATTAAGAATTACCTGTTGTCCCCCTTTTTTCCAGCACTAAGCTGTGTATGGATAACCAAAATATGTTTATAAAGCCACAAAAGTTTACAAAATAAGCATTCCTTATCTCACTAAATGTTTTGAAAAGGAGGTAATCGTGTGCTTGTTTGTAAAAAATAACAAAGCTACACAATGGGCTATCTTTGCTCTGCCCACCACGGGTATCGAAACCCGGATTCTAGAGTTATAAGTCCGCAGACATACCGCTGTGCCACTGGGTAGCATAATCGTGTGCAAACGTATAATACAGATATGAGATATGATAAAAAAAGTAAACTGTATTATCTGCGACAGTATTGTTTTGATTGGCTGAAATCTTAGATACTAAAGTCAATATCATGGAAACACTGCAGTAATCTAACTAATAGTCCACTTCAAATTTATAGTAAAGTTAGGTGAAGTAGAGTTTTTCCTAATCACAATTGAAAATATAAAAGTTTCATAAGATCATCCCGTTCCTTTGATCATGTTAAAATGGAAAGTTTCATAGGATCATCCCGTTCCTTTGATCATGTTAAATGGAAAGTTTCATAAGATCATCTCGTTCCTTTGATCATGCTAAACTCGGCAAAATTTGTATTGATATCAAGAAAAAAGTATTGAGAATAAAAACGATCACTTTAGACTGACCTATTAATCAGCATCTTTTGTTTTTCAATGCTTAGGATCATTTTCAATTGACCACGTTTAAATGTGTATAATGGATAAATGTAGGACACTAAGAGACTTGGTATGGAAATGCTGAAAATGAGTGAATTTATATCAGAAAAAAAAAAAACTGTGATTTACAAGAAAATATCTTATTCAGTTTTCATAGACACACTCGTAGATCAGTGTTTTGCTCTGATATTATGTTTTTGATCAACTAATTATTTACTAAGCTGTTCTGTATTCGAAGATACCTGACTATAAAGTTATTGTTTGTGTTTAAAGCAGCGTTTCACAAACTTTTGCCACCCACGTCCCTACCTGGTTTCGAGCGAGGGCCCCCTGTCTTTTTTTAAATGAGTGAAAGTGTGAGTTAAGTGACGAGATGTAATACAGGAATACACATTTAAATACTATATGTGTTGTAGCAATTAATTATGATTTTAATTAACAGAAAATATATTAAAATAATTAATTTTGTATTATTGCACTATCGAACCTATCCTAATCACTCTCGCACCCCCCCTCAAGAGATCATTTACGGCTCCTTCTAAAACTCTGGTTTAAGGACAAAGATGAGCAATGTGGTATCTATGCCGTACCCACCGCAAGGCTCGAACTCTTAATTTTAGCGCTATAAGCCTCAATATACTGCTTTGGTAGTATTGATAGTGTTGATTCATAACAATATACACACCATCATGCGCTGCATGTACTACTCGAGTTGATTAATTTTAATTCATAATAAATGCACCAGAAAAGAAATAAATAGTGTAAATCACGAGGGATACCTAATAACTTTTAATGCGTGAGGTTAGGATAGAAAGGAAGAAAGTTTTTGAAAACAAGAATCGTTCAGTCCTCAATACACATCTTAGCTCCCTTACAAGGATGGAGATGCATACAAGAAAGTAAACTATTTGGTTGCTGAAACCAAACATGACGAGGATTAATAATATCATATATCAATTGACCATTTGACTTCTTCAGCTTGATGTGAGCTAATACGTTAAATAAATCTCGACCTGGAGCCCAGCTATGTTCATCATCCTACATGTAATATTATTTCGAACGTTATGAGTTGAGACAAGGTTGTGAACAAAAATAAAAAACAGGAAAAAAGCCTCCATTATTACACCAATAATAGTAAAAATAATTTCGTAATTACACATCAAATTTGTCGATCTTGCATAGATTCGATATATTGATATGAAAGAACATTGGATATTGAATTGAGAAAACAAATAAAAACTTTAAAGCTTTATAAGTAAGAGTACCTAAACGTGTTTACTTTTAAATACAAATGTTATTTTAATAGCCTAAACTATATCTTACAATATTTTACTCGTTTCTCAAACAAAACGCGTTCTTTTGACGAACTCACCTGTTTTGCCAACCTGTTTACTTCCCAGTACCACGATGCGTGCAGACACGAGATTTGTCATCGTAGCTTACAAACTAATGTTTATTATACACTAGGACTAAGAAAGTTTTACTACCGAAGACTAACGATGCACTACAACACTGTCAGCATGAATGAAGCCACGCAGAATATGCTACACTCAACAATACTTCTCTGTATTTGACGCCAATGTTATTGTGATGTCACAGAACAGGCCAGACAATGTCCTATAAAAATGCGCAACAAGTTGTCATGATTTACTTACTCTGTTGCTTGCTAAACATTTTGATAGCTAATACGATCCAGATGCTTATTTGGATCATTACTGTGTGTTGAGAAGCTGTATGTGATCCTTAAACTTACGTAAACTGAATCACTGACTCAATTCTTCGAAGTCTGAGCCCAAACAAACGTAGCGCCCACACCTTGCTACCTTCCAGCGTGACGTCATGGTCTATCGGGAAACACCAAGATGTAGTTTATATTTAGCGCCTCCTATGGCATTCACGATAGGTCTGGCTTAGTCAGTCCTATTCTCTCGAACAGAGCACGAGTTTGAGTTCTCAGATGCATATCCTTGAATCTGCTTTCGCTCGCATGGCTACGATCGGTGGTTTATATACAATATATCTCATGGACTTTGAGTTATATTATAGCTTCAACATACTTCAAGATGAACATTGTATCATAACTGGAAGCGTAAAGGCTCGTCGCTGTATTTACGTCAAACGAAAACATTCATAATCTCGTGGGATTTTCACGTGATACCATTCATCAAGTATTAAATGACTAAATAATCCATAATTTTTCAGATGATAAAATGCTATCATAATAACTAATATGGTTACCGCCACCCTGGTGGATCAATGGTAAACTTGATGACTTATAACTATAAAATTCGGAATTCGATACCCACGGTAGGCACAGTGCACATAGCCCATTGTGCAAATTTGCACTGAAAAACAAACAAACTATGTTTGCCCCAAGTTAATAGAGCAAGTTGCATTTTCACTCCGTAGAATTCACGCTGTTTTTATAATACTATCAAGAGTAACCCATAAGTTGGCGGTGGGTGGTGATGACTAGCTGTCTTCCCTCTAGTCTTTCACTGCTAAATTAGGGACAGCTAGCCCAGATAGTCTTCGTGTAGCTTTGCGCGAAATTAAAAACAAACAAATAATACGATCATTTTAAATCAAATGTAGTGTTTAAAACTTGGTTATCGGTGTTATACCATTTATCAAAGAACTCCATTAGTTTCCCGTATATATATCAGTTCACTTGTTATTATTCAGTTCAAAAACGACACATTGTTGCTACATATTTTAACCTACTTTTATGTGTGACGCTTCTTTGGTCAGTAATCAAAACAAACCATGCTGTTATTCGCTTTACTTTAGTTAACTGGTTCTCTGCAACCTACGTAAAACCTGGTGAATGAATGAATGAAAGTAGCTTCTAGTTAAATGACGAGGATCTATAAGATGGGAATTTTATCAACACTTCATATTTATTTCTTTACATATATTTTGCTCATTCTATCCAACAAACGTTGGACACTACAAGAGCTACCAGAAAATCGCTTTTACTCTCGTCCATAACTTACTCGCAAAAACGTCACGTGCACACCGAGTGCTCACATTCCACCTTCAGTCGCTGTTCGATTAATCGGAAGTGTCATGGAGTATTGTCGCAGCGCCCTGAACACCTTCACATGTGGGAACTGTGGTATTGTGAACCCATGTCCCATGTGCCGTTTGAGACTGAAGTATCACATTACTGACACAGCGCTCCACTGTTCTAGTGCATGAACGACACAAGTAATTTCAGGCTTCTCTGCTATCATGTTGAGTCTAAAATTGGTACTCCTTCCATGAAACATGGTAAGGCTGAATCATTGCACAAAGAAAAACTATTCCCTTCACTACTGACCCACACGTGATACAGGTCATTTTTAGACAGATTTTCCTGTGTGTATGTATGATACCACGTGCTTGAGCTATTGCAGAGGGCTGAATATGTTATATTAAAAAAGACATAAGATTGTGGTGGAATGGCATGTATCAGAAGTATATTTTGACATTGCTTGGCTTTACGTGGGTAGTGAGATGCCACCGAAAATTAATTACTTTTAGGAAGATTATGTTTTCTTAGAGCAAAAGTACACAATGGACTATCTGCACTCTGTCTTCCATGGAGAATCGGACTCCAGATTTTTTGTGTTGTGAGTCCATAAACTCACTGCTGACTGACTGGGGGATTTTTCCATCTTTGTATCTGTCATCTGACACGAGTTGGTGACAAACTGCTTTCTGTCTTGTGACTTTAACAGTACCAGTATCTACCAGATATGATACCATAACGCATAACAAATACTGAGGTTTGTGTATCAAGAGTACCACATCTAAGTATGTTTTGAGCACATAACACATTTTACATGGCTGTTGTCTATTCACCTTATGTTCAGTCTTAAACGTTTATGGCTTGCATGAGGATGCATCAGAGATGAACGTGGGGATCGTCATGTCACAGCTTTTGGAATAATGGTATAATACTGATGTCATTTGGTGCAAATGAAACAACATTTGATAGGAGTTTTTTTTTTTGCCTCGTCAAAGATATATTCGTAGTTCACAACTGTGTGGACTCCGTATGCGCCTGTTCTCTTTACATATCCACAAGTGACTGAATAATATCTGGTCAACTTTACTTATAAACACCCAGAAAGCAACGCTACAACACATAATTGGTAACACTACTATAAAAGTGTCTCAATTTCATTGTAGAATGTAATTTCTAATGTGTAACCAAGTGATAGGACTTTACTGATAAAGTTGCGATGTCACTGGCTGCTACTAATGATGTACACGAAATTAATGTAGATTTGTTTAATGACTATCTTTTGTGTGTTGTATATTTGTATCATTAAATATAGGTTTAACAGTTTGAAATGTAATAAAACATAGATCTTTATACTTTTAAACAATCAAAATGTTTATGACAAAATAAACAGTACCATCTTTAAACAATATTATCTTTTGATATTCATTAATCTTAAGATGATAATCAACAAATTGAAGATTGTAGTTATTTGAGGATAGCGTTCATATAAACAAAAGGTTGCGAAGAAGGATAAATAACCTTAAACTGAGAAGAATTACATAAAGGAAATATATATATTACTCAGCTTTATTGCTTTACTCAGTATTAGGTAAAGATAAGGCTACAAGCTAAGCCTTTAGATGGATATTTGGTTGAATGGTAATTCTTGCATGCTGAAACGTTCAAATACAAGATATAGAAGAACAAAAGTAATTACACAGATTTTATGTTAGTAAGTGAGAACATTGTTCTGACCAGACTTTGACTTTAATATTCATATTCACATGTAGAATTTTACAGTTTCTACAAACCACAAGAAAGTTACACAAGGACCTTGAGCGCCACTTTTATAGCATATCCACGTATCCAATGCGCGAAGAGCGTTTCTGTGGCAAAGGGATGCGAATCTTGAATCTTCATTTTTACAGTCCAGGCACACTAACCACTTGATGTGTCACAGGTTGACGATAGAGAAGTGAATTATGTTGAATTTGAGCATTGATGTTTCTCTGTAAATTCTCCAAAACACGGGTGTGGTTAAGGATTATAAAGGTGAATTACTTTATGTCATTAGTTCCTTTAATACAACAATAAGAATCGCTAATAAAATATACGTAATCACCTGTTTCACCTACATTAAAGGTGGCATTGTTCCTCTGATTTCCTTAAAAAAATTCAAACTTTATTTGAAATAGTTATGTTATTTAAAAGCTGAAGTTTAAATGCCGAAAACTGGCAAAGTATTAGAAACTCATAGGCCTAAAATGTATAATTTTTTTTCTTCAAATTTTAGGTTTAATGGTTTCTAATGCTTTGCTAGCTTTCAGCGTTTAAACTGTAGTTTTAAAGTATTAAACTGCATGTATAATTAGTGTTTCTGGGAATCTTCTGTATTCCAACCAGCTATTTTACACCTGAGCCAGCTCTATCTTATTGCCTTCATAATCTTTCTTCATTCATTCTGCAAGATTATAGCACCTTCATCTGGTCCTGTCTAACCTATGGTCACACTTCATACATTTCAGTCTTTTCTGCATTTTCATATCTTCTAC
This sequence comes from Limulus polyphemus, assembly GCF_000517525.1. NCBI lineage: Eukaryota > Metazoa > Arthropoda > Merostomata > Xiphosura > Limulidae > Limulus > Limulus polyphemus. The sequence continues at coordinate 635,014 of NW_013665925.1, forward strand.
AGATCCTAGAGCGTCATGCTATTCGTGAACTGTGGGATTATATTACCTCTCATCAAACATATTTCCCAACTTCATATACAATATGTCACTCAGAGTTTTAAAAACTAAAATGTTATTATTGACGATTTATTTCCATCACTTGATCACCTGCTAAATCTGAACTTGAAGTCTTCTTCACATAACTGACCCTGATTATGATACCGCACCAATCACTTATTTACCCTAGTTACCATCCTGTAATTATCCAAAATAAAAATTCAACTGTATATTTGACATTGACTATAGTGTACCATGGATAGTGTGATATTATCTATCAAACAATGCCCAGTTTCTGCCATTCCTCTCTTAACCAACGCTTTATACACATTTCCTTCCTATTAGAAGTATATTCTCTTACCCTAAGAGAGGGAGTTATTTTGATGGACTTAAATTTATAATGTTTAAATATATATATATATATATATATGCATATACATTGTTCTCATAGTCCAGGACATCTAGCGAGTTCTGGTATTGTACGAAAAGCATCTTCGGCAGTGACTTGTGGGAGACAAAAGATAGATATGAAAATCCAATTTTTACATACCTCTGATTTTGAATCCAAAATAAATAGATTAAGAGGAATGTGGAAAAGAATTTGCAGTTTACGTGATTTTTAGCATAAAATATTAGACATATTATTAATATTTAATATTTTATGCTTATAACTTGTTTCAAAAACGCTCATAAAAACCGCAAAACGAAAAATGCAAAACTCAAACTTTGCATGTATTCTCGCACAGACCTAATGAACCTCCATACCAATTTTCATGAAGATCCATCCAAATCCTGCGAAGTAGTTACATGGACATATAACAGACAGTACTATTATATTTATATAGATGCAGGTTTGTGTGTGTGTGTTTTGCATATCATGTTAGTCAAGAAAGTCTTTAAGCTTCTTTCGCTCTTGTTCTGTCTCATTCACTAAAGATAACATCTTGTCTGCCTAAGGGGAAGACTGCTGTAAAGTTTTACTTAGTTTGCGAAAGTAAACAGCTGTTTTCTTCAGTGGTAGGTCAGGTGATATCTTGAGGCTACAACCTCCTTTATTTTCTAATGGAAATGAACGGTCGCGTGTTAGCGTAAGTCGTCTTAGAACAGCATGACGCTATAGTTTTAATTATAACACGTGATGTTTTCTCAGACGGAACAACCTATACAGATTTATAGAAAATAGTCTAAACAAACTATGGTAGATGGAATAACTTTTAGGTTTCAACTTACTAGTAAAGGCGTCTGTCCGTCGTGTTAAGTACACATACTGTTGTTTGTAAACTAAATAAATACAGTTTGCTTCACTTTTTAAATTTGATCCCAGTCTCTTTCTTGCACAGATTCAAAGTCAGAAAATTCATAATTACTTCTTAGTAAACATCTTGGTCGAATCTCCTGTTATTCTACAGATCTATTTTATTCACTATTGGGGAAATAAGTGTTGCCTGAAAATACTACAAAGCTTCTTCCTTACCTTTGCGGCCCGGCATGGCCAGGTGGTTAGGGTGCTC
>NW_013665925.1:636581-644933 GCF_000517525.1 Limulus polyphemus
AAATAAAAAAAATCTTACTTTTTCTTTTAATAAAAATGTTATTAATTTATTTTGTTATTGTGCATTTAAGCTGAGAACGTAGCAAGTTATGAGGAGATGAGACAGTTGACTTTTTACTCTATTATGTATGTTGTGGCTTGAAATAAAGCTTTCACAGTAACTATTTCTGATATTCACACTCTAAGTTTTAAACCAAAAAAAAATCAGGTAATTTTCAGGTTCGTAACTTCGAAACTATAAGTATTACAAACTTGTTGTACCATATCCACTGATTGTTTCTCTTCACGTTTCTTTTCAGTATTCAGAGCTGCTGTAGAAATATATCTTTTGTTTTTGCTAATATAAATTGAATTTAATTTTAACAATAGAAAATCAAGGATGTCAATCTTTCGCAAGCCTGGTCTGAATAGGTGTGACTAAAAAGAACAAAATACGTTTTCTCATTATATGTTAGTTTGTTGTAATATATAAGTTTCATGAATATTATTTATAAACTAGCACGAGTACCCATCCCCTGGACGAAAGTTATGTAAATTCATCATTAATGTAAGGTTATCTTAGGACAAACACAAAATGCAAAACTGAAAATTTGTACGTATCTCCCCATGGACCCAAAGAACCTCCATACCAAATTTGGTGAAGGTCCATCCACACCCTGCGATGTAGTTACATGGACATACAACAGACACTACTATTATATTTATATAGATGTTCGTTAAGTATTACTATTCGGTGCAGTGGCTCAAAGCCTATCTACGACTCTATAGTCGAGGAAAGCCGTTACTCGTAAGTTGAAGTCTTTGGCATGAACTGTGACACAGTGTGTTTATAATTTTTGTACAGAAATGTTATAGAAAATGTTAGAATATCAGTAAATCGGCAGAAAGTTTGGATAGTCGCTCGACATTCAATGTAAGTGATGATTATGTGTGTGCTTGTTGATAAACTGAGTTAAACGAAAGTTCGTGTACATCAAGCCAACTACTGTTCAGACAAGGTCACTCTTTAGGCTTAGTGTTTAACAAATAAAATAAAATTCTTAGTTCAGTGTAATTTTGTTTGAATTGAAAGTTACGTAGTCAAAGCGAAACAACAAGTAGGCTTGGATAAGATAGTGAATAGTTTGAGATAATTATCCATTTTAATAAATGTCTGTAAAAACAACAACAACTAACACTTCAGTAAGCTATTCAATTTGATATTTGTTCCCAGTTTTAAACAATTTATTTCATTATAAATGAATTATTTGAATTTCTCCAGAAAGCCAGCAGTTTTTTATTTCCGAGTCAACTTATAAGTTATGTGTGAATTAAAATGAATCCAATTAAAAACTTAGTAACACAAGAACGCTCACTATAAAATATATAGATCTAATTAATTTCAAAATATTTTCTCTATTGTAACTTCTAGTAGCAAGTAAATTTTTGACAAGCTTGTCATGAATACATTTAATACCGAGATCATTGTAGCGCCTTTAGTTAAACTTGTAACTCTACGACAGTACTTAAAGCAAACAACTAGTGTTAATATGTTCTGTAAGTAAGGTATACTCTATTTTTCTTTAATGTTATTTTCATTAATACTATTGACTACAATGTTTAATATATTAATTTTTACTATTCTTAATTTTTTATATTAAACTTTTATTATTGAGATTACTTTCTTTGTTATCTTTGTTTTACTACATAGATTTATTGACGAACCTCATGAGATATTATTGGGTTTACGGCCGAAAACATCGCTAACAGTGAAGGTACCCAAATAGTCAAACAATACATTCTAATCTTTTTAAGCAAAAACGTAATAAAATTATATTTAATTAGCTATGCTCATTACAAGGTTTATTTTTACTTTTCATTCAAGTAGCTAGCTTTCTCTGATCGGAACGTAACTTAACGTTAATCAGTGTAAAGTTTTATCACATTATTAATATGAGGAATTTATTAAATATTCTGCATTTCAACTCGTATTATTATACAAATTAAGCATCATTAACATAAACGAATAAATGCAGGTTGTAGGAAATAGTAATTTTCCTACTTTCCGTCAGCTAAGCTAGAAAACATATGAAATCTACATCGGCGAGATATACTATACCATGTTTAGGCGAAGTCCAATAAAAGGTCTTAAGAGTTGATGACGCCATAGAATTTTTGTTCAAAGCTAGCTTTCTACATATATTGAATTAAGAATATATACCTAGTAATGAATATAGCTAATTGAAAATACTTTTCTTACGGTTTTACTTTTTATGGTTAAGATTCATTGTTTTATTAGTTGTGTACCTTCACTCTTAGCGATATTTTCGGTCATAATCCTAGTAGTATCTCACCCTATTCATAAGTTCTTTTTTAACTTAAAAAAAAATGGAGGTTTTAATTTGTAAGGAAACGAAGTCATTTTCCCGAAACAGGGCCGAAGGCCTCCTGGAGAGGTCCCCTGTCTTAACCACTCGCACCAATATACAGTAGTGTGATGTCTGTCAGTCAGTCAGTCAGTAGACACTAAAATCACGTCAGAGATTCCACTTAACGTTGCAACTTGTACTGTCGTGAAGTCAGTAAAACGTGTGCTTTCCATGAATCACGAGAAGTATTTACTCTGTAAGCTAAAACACAGCATGACATATGAACTTCAAAAGCAGAAATAAAAATACTTGTTACATTTTATTTTGCTTTTATTTACTTTGAAATGGAACACTTGGGGACCCTGCGGAAGTACATGTAGTATGTACTCTTTACCTGAAAGATAGTTCTTCGCAACGTTCACCAAGTGTAACTAATATAATCTTGACCACAAAAGCAGAATAACCACAACAAAACAGGTCGATCTCCGTCACTATCCTTCATAATTATTAGTATTATGTTCTTCTAATCTTATCAAATTGTTTTATCACAGTTATATCCTAAACTTGCTTTAAAGATAATTTTTGAAACTAGAACTAACTGAAATTCAAACCTTCTTTTAAAACAAAGAGTTATTTTACTGTAAACAACGAAACATTTGTCTAATATTCACACATTTCAAATAATTACATCCATATTCATGAAGCATATTCTTAAGTATTTACTCATTTTGCAGTTTATTCTAAAAATACACACAGATTGCCTAATGAGCATGACTTGTAATGTGTAAGCATTACTGTTTGTCGATGACAAAGAAGAAAAAGGAACTCCTGGCAAGATTATTTTTCTTTATATACACACATATGTTCCTTCTTAGTGACAGGCTGTAAAGACATGACCAAAATCTACACCAGACAACTCCCCCCCCCCCCCTGCAAACGTTCTCCATTGTTGGCTCACCATACGTCTATCACGCACTAATTTGGACTGATGAGAACTGATATTGGTCACAACTATAGTCCTCAATCGTTTTCTGCATCAAATTTGTCATATGAAGTTAATTCTAGCATGATTTGTTGAAAGAAAAAGGATACGATTCATAAAAAAAATAAAAAATACTGCTCTTGACAGCCAGTTCTCTCATCACTTGATTTGAGAGTTTACAGGGAATTCTTGGCGATGGGTAACGAAAGATCTTTCCACAAACTACTATTTTTCAATCTTTTGTAATTTCATCTCACCAATTACACGAAACTATGATCTTAAGCCCTACCAAATACATGATAGTTACAAGTGTGTAAAAGGAGTAACAGTTTAATTTGCAAGTTGTGTAACTTATTTGAGGTTCATGTGACTGGCATGATTTTACTGATTATTCTAACACTATTTTAAGTTTCTCGTTTTCAGTTTTGTACTCGTAAACACGAAATAATTGGTTAATTTTTATAAATACTTTATTCATACCTACAAAGCTTTGCGTGTATGTTCTGTATTCTTATACGCAAGTATATAAAAATATAAATATTTCGTAAGCTTCTTTTTATTTCATAGCGCGTAGTGCTACGTGTATTTTATTACTAATATTTAAAATATCGGTTAAAGGACAAATACATTAAGAGTCTGTCGGAACAGTGGTGTAGCAGCGGTGCTGTCCTAGGGACACTCAAAATTTGTATTTGAAATTTCGAATATTGGAATTGAGGGAGAAATATTCTCTAACAGGGAAAAAAATTAATGGATGAGACCTAGTTACCTCACTGTGCCAGAACGTCGCCGTTTTCTATCACATTCCGACCATTTCAACTCTGTGTACACAATTCAACTTAAAAGGGATATATTTTTATCCAATAAGGAAAGTTTCCGATCAGATTACGATTAGGAAGACATCCGGTTGAATGGGTGCCGAGGTGGATGTTACTTGGCGCGTAAAAACTCTCTACACGAAATGTGACGGCATGTGACCTCGAGCATCTCGAAGATGTCAAAAGTGGCGCCAATATTAACAACCACAGTTACTTAAGACTTATAAAAACACGAAATGGTATGTCAATCATTCTAAATACTTAAACTCATTTAAGGGCTCGTAACGAACTTATGAGTTACGATTTTTCCATGCTCCTTTTTCTATCGCAAACGGAGAACTGTTATTATTTAAATCGCTTTTCAGATGTTTAGAGTAAACTGCTTTTATTGACGAAATAAAAGCGTAACAGGTATTGAATACATGATTAACCTCCTTGAACCATGTGTTGGTTATATATTCAGTTATTTTTCCTGCTTCCAGAACATAACACCTTACAATAAAGGTTGTTGTAGTGTGTAATTCAGAATGATAATACACGCAGAATCACCCTCCCCCAGTGGCACAGCGGGATGTCTGCGGACTTACAACGCTAGAATCCGGGTTTCGATACCCGTGGTGGGCAGAGCAGAGATAGCCCATTGTATAGCTTTGTGCTTACTTACAAACAAACAAACATTTCAACTGATGATAACAATATGAAAGTTTCTTTCTAATCTTACATAAATGGTTTTTTTTAGGATAAGCAAAAAAAAAAAAAAATTCAAAGCTATTAAACTAATTTTTATCCAGAGGAATTTTGTTGAAAAATGTTAATAAAAAAATAACAACAACAAAAAGGGTTTTATGTGTGGTGACAGACGGAATGAAATGTTTACTCAAACATCATTTCCTGTGGTGTTAGCTAGAAAATAAGTTAAAAAAATTCCTTAGTTCAAGCTGAACAAACGGAATTATGGGAGCCAAAGTGCTTATGTTCTTCAATGTACTATTACCTTGAATAAATCTCACACAAAAGATGAATTAACCACAAGCAAAGTTCAAATAATCCAAATGCGCTAATTCAGTTCCTGTTCCAGAGTTTTACCCCTTGCCTCCTCCCTCTTCACTTGTTTGCATCGACGTGGGGGACTGTGGGGAAAACGTTGCCAAAATTCTCGGCATGCCATTATACATTGAAACTAGCTGACGAGGCTCCATCCCAAACCACAGAGGATGTTCGTATTCGCTTCACAAGATGTTATAGGTTCCAGACCTTTTAAATATTTTTTTTGTAATTATTTAAAAATATTTTCTTTAGTATAACATTTACTTAAATCTGGGCTCATGTTCTGAGCATGAGCATATCTATTCCGATAATGATTAACCTTCCAGTAATGAGAATTTTCCTTTTTATAAAAAAAAATCAAAATATCAAATTAAATAATTTATCAAAACCTTTGAAACGTGTTTCCAAGTAAAATTATATACAGGACGTGAAAATAATTTACGTTCTTTATTTTTGCCCCCAGTGGTACAGCAGTATGTCTGCGGACTTCTAACGCTAAAGTCCGGGTTTCGATATCCGTGATGGGCAGAGCACAGATAGCCCATTTTGAAGCTTTGTGCTTAATTACAAGCAAACTTTTTTCTTCATATTATTCACTTTTATTTTCTATCGTGATATTTCATTATTTCTCATTATTATTTTGTGTAAAAATAAAATAAACTCCTATAACACATTTGCTTTTATTTGTTTACTTGTATCATAAATTCGCGCAAAGCTATCTGCGCTAGCCATCCCTAATTTTGAAGTTATAAACTAGAGGGAAGGGAGCAAGTCAACAGCTCCCACCGCAACAACTTGAGGGCGATCCTAATCAAATAAAGAGATTTGCTTATCATTTTTCTGATGTATCCAAGGCTCTAAAGTTTGGAGTGCAGTTTGGACCCTCAGAATCACAGTATGGTATGCTAACCACTATGACCCACCCATCAGACTGACTTTTAGACAATTTCCAAAAAAGTAAATATGATTCAAGCTTTAACATGCAGTCTGCGAGTCGATAACACCGAATTCGTAGAATTAGATGGGATACAGAGGAGTATGGCAGTTTTCAGTATTCAAGTTATAACCAATTAAAGGTTCGATAAGTTACACTTCACAGCCAAAAATATCTCACTTCTCCATGATGTTCGGTAACGAAGATGCGGTATTTAGAGGGTTATCAGGACTGTTTTCCTTTTGCACAAAATAGTAGAAGCGTTCACTTCAAGTAGATACGGCATCAAGCCACAATATAGCGGCAAGCAAAAGTTTTTGAGCCTTCCTTGGCCATCTCTTTCAACAAAACTCGTTAAAACCTCGGAAAAAACGGTTTGATAGAGTTGAGGAATCAGATCTTTTATTGCGCAATATATGCGGCAACTACCGTGTTTTGTATGATAGATTGGATATTGAGAGGATATGGGTTTTATACCCATAGCCTGAAACGTAGAGCGAGTACAGCCACAGTGGTGGGTAATTCAGATTCCAGATGTCACAAGGAGTTCAAAGATGTTTTTGGAATTAAAGAAAAGGAAAGTATCAAAAAGCTTTATTTGGAAATCAACCAACCAAAAATGTCTCTTAGACTCGCAGACTGAGTGTTAATGCTATGATAAAATACGGATTTGTTTCGAACTTTATCAACTAGCGATGGTATTGAACGACTGCTGTGTTATTCAGAACAAACAATGCACGTTGGAAATTCGATTGTAACAAATCAATGGACTTAGTACATTCATCAAGATATGTATTGTGTACGTATGCTCATGTATTCGATACTGTTGGCAGTACTTAGACTAAATATTATGTTACTAAACTAAAACATGTTGTAATGTTATGTACTGATAACCAGTTAGTGTGTGTTCTTAACTCTTTTATTCTCAAGGTTCGAAGTAGTCAAAGTTGAATACTACCTGTAGAGTCGCCTAACGTCGGTTTTTGAAAGCGAAACAAACCATTACTTTCAATCACGAAGTTTGTTTGCTTGTTTTAGAATTGTCGCCCAAAGCTACACAAGAGTTATCTGTGCATAGTCATCCGACATTTAGAACTGATATACTAGAGAGAATACAGCTAGTTAGAAAATTAAGCAGCAAATATAAATTGAATGTATTCGGAAAGCAATACACACAAAAAGATTGATTGGATAAAAATAGCGTTTTATTTTCTGATCTGCTTAAAGTTTCCAACGTATAACTTATCTTAGCCTAACAATTAGATCAAGAGGTTTTACAAATAGCGGTTTCGTGTGTAGTGCGATCACCAACTGTAAAAGCTAAGAGAAATAAATTTTACAAGTAATTAATATCTGGTAAGTGGCGGCATCTATTGCAAAATATTTCCTTAAGAAAACTTAGGTGTTGAGTAAGCCATAATAAAACAACCTATAACTCCAAAACGGTTCGAACCGTAAGCTTGTTAACATACAAAATAACTATATCTATACAAAATATCATATATATGCATATATCATAGAGATATATCATAGAGATATATCATATCATAGAGATATATGCATATATCATATATATCGAAACAGGAGATCACACGCAGTTATAAATTTATTATTGTCTTTGATACAGGAAAATAATCATTTTTGAAATATTCATTGGACGTAGCAGGAGAAGAAAGAAAACATAAACAAAACTATATAATTTCCGGATACTCTCTTAATTAACAGGTTTGAATTGTATATCAATTAGACATTACTCTGCCATCACGTGACACACGTATTTCCTAAACCGAGTGAAAGGTATTTGTATTATCATTTCTTATTGTTGTAGTTGTTGTTTGTTATTAAGCACAAAGCTAGACAAAAGGCTATCGGTGCTCTGCCCACCACGGGTATCGAAACTGGAGGGCCATTCCTTATTGAAAACCCAGTCAGAGTAACTAGGATATTTAGAAACATTTGATACAGCATAAAATGCTTCCAATTTTTGTTTTCGTGTTGTCTCAGGTTTTTTTCTTCTATTTTTCATTTTGTTACAGATATACTTTGAATTTTGTTTGGTTTCCGATGTACAACTGTTTCGCAGAATTATAATGTATGAATTAATGTATGGTAGCAGTTAAGTACACTATGAATATACGTTTTGTATAGAATAGTTTGTTTGTTTGTTTTTTAATTTCGCGCAAAGCTACACGAGGGCTATCTGCGCTAGCCGTCACTAATTTAG
>NW_013665925.1:645460-647935 GCF_000517525.1 Limulus polyphemus
ACTAATTTAGCAGTGTAAGACTAGAGGGAAGGCAGCTAATCATCACCACCCACTGCCAACTCTTGGGCTACTCTTTTACCACCGAATAGTGGGATTGACCGTCACAACGGCTGAAAGGGCGAGCATGTTTGGTGTGACGGGGATTCGAACCCGCGACCCGCAGATTGCGAGTCGAGTGCCCTAACCACCTGGTCATGCCGGGCCATATAGAATAGAGACAAATATATTTAGATAGACTATTACGCATGTAAAAGGGTAAACATAAAAGAACAGTACTAAGATCAAATGTCCATAATGATTGCAACAGCTTTAAAGTGGCTGTAGAAGCGTGTTATTTTTATTTTCTTTATTTGACAAATACGTATAGTCAATTCTTTTCATTAAGCACAGTGTTAAAAGCGGTGTAAAGGGTTTACAGTGGCTTTTGTAGTTGTTTTAGAAATATGTTCTGTATTAATTCACGTTGTGTGTTTATGAAGTTGTTTGTCCGCGAACACCTCCAACAAGTTAGGAGCTAGCAGAATCAAACTTAGTCGGTGAATTTGGAGTAGCCCAAGGGTGTCCTTATCTATAGGGTGTAGCCCCTACTAATAAGTGACAAGATGGTCTAAATCCTGTTGAAGGCTCAGGAGTAGATTTTCAGGGTCTCTGAATATGAATCTGGCATTGGAATTTGTGTTCCTGGCCTCACTCTCGGGAACCCATAGGGGCCATTTTTGAAACTGTGTTCATACCCCTTCGCAAGCTAGCGAGAACAAATCTGGTACAAGTGCTCAAGTACTACGCGCGGGTGTTCAAACAGTTTATTTGGGGGGGGGGGTATAGAACCCCTTTTGGGTATCTATAGAAGTGATTGTGGGCTAATTGAGTAGATTGATCGGTACGCTGAGGCTTCTGTGAATCATTAGGTGGACCTTTGAACCTTCCGATAGAACACGAGTATTTTATGCTAGTATAATTATAAGTCATATTACGCTCATCATAGCTAACAAAATATACCATATTGGATTGAGTGCTGAAATAAAAAAATAAATAAAAACAACTTACGAAACACTAAAGAGAAATATTTTTAATAATTCAAATGACAACAACTTTACTTCTACTGTCTTCCTATTATATAGATGCGTGGAACGAATTGTAATATATTGACTTATCGTTGAATAATTAGATTTGTTTTGTTCAGAAGTGTTTTAAAAATTAATGCTATGGGTTACCTAAGCAGGAGTTCTATATAGAAGACTTTGTGAAAAACAAAGATACACCTGATGGAATACAAATACATGAAAGAACATTATGTTAACAAACCCTTCAAACGATGTAAAAGTACAGTTTAGAATATGGCTTTTATCATACATATTGTTGTCAAAAAATCTCGTTATATGAAGATACCCTGCATTTATTTCCAGACAGATTCAACGAATATAAAATAATTTAAAGGCTAACAATTATCAGCCAGAGATGTGCAGTTTGTCTAAAGTTGGAATTAGCTGTAATTGTATCAAAATCGATTTTTCTTCCCATTGCTAAGTACTTCAAAAGTAAACATTTTTTTTTCTTTTTAGCACTAAGAAGACTAGAATTAGATGTGAAAGAAGTGTTCTATGTTACATTACAGAATCTGTAGTAACTTCAGGTGAACGTGTGTTATTTTTTTTGGACTGGGCTTGGCCTAGATGTTAGCGTGTCGGACTGTGAATCGATGGATCCGGTGTTCAAAACGCGATGTTTTTGAAAGTGCAAAGCACTTTCAGCTGTAGCTAATTATAAAAGTGACAGCCAATTCTATCATTCGTTTCTAAGAGCTGGACTAAACCCTAATGATGTTGCTGGCTGCCTTCTCGCTGATCAGAAGTTCAAAATTAGGAAAGGCTACACTTGAATCCTAGGGTTTTTTAACCTGATCGCTCAACCCACCTCTATATAAGATGCTATTTGAATATTGTGATGGATTTGTTATTATATATTTATTTTACTATCGACGTTTGCTTAGATTAAATATATATTAAGAAACATACATAGCTTATAGTGTTAAGTATATATTGCGAAAGTCCTGCCTATTCTCCAAAGTTGTAGAAGATTCTCGAGAGTAAGAATCAAAAATATATGTGTGTACGTAAACGCTTGTGTTAGCGTCAGTATTGTTACGTAAAACTGAAATTTCGAGAAAGCCTCCACACGCCTATAAATATAACCAATCGGACGCGCCAAAAAAGAGTATCTATTAATAGTTTGCTATAGTCAGTGTGCTATAAACTTCGGAAGCTATATCTGTGAATGCTATAATGCTTATCAATCGGAAAACTTCAGAGCATTTTTCACCAGGAGCATTTACAAAGTTCGAACATTACAAATCATTCAACTTCGGTGGATTCTTTTCAGACATCAGTACTTTTATGAAAACATTACCTAACATCACCGGTAGGAAAACTCGGTATGTGTGGCTGGTGAATAACGAAGGACAAAGCTAGCTAGCTC
>NW_013665925.1:648033-656950 GCF_000517525.1 Limulus polyphemus
ATACTAAATCCAAAGTACAATTTAACTACTAAATTTAAAGTATCATTTAACTTAATTTCAGGCTATTTAAAATTGTAATACGTAACAATATAAAATTCAAATTATACTGCTATTTTGCTTTTACAGGTGTGCACAAGATACGTTAAATAGATAATTATATACATTGTGTAGTTTATGTATATACTAGCAAACTCTTGGGCCTAAGGATCACATTTACAGGCCTGCTATAATGAAATTTAATGCTTGAACTACTATTTTGCATTTTTTCAGTTTAATGCAAGTTTGATTTATTCAATCATGTCACGGACGTTAATTAGTAGGTCTACTTATTTTCGTGCTCTAATGTAAATCAATAGCAAATTTGTGGTCTGCTTTTGGGGGATCCCCGTAAAAGTGTTTTCGCGAAATACCCGTGTTCCCTAAGGGGTTGAGTGAGAAGTGTTATCTTTCTGCAAACCTCGGGGCCGAGACGATTAGTTTAATACCATTTAGAAGTCGGTGCAACCAGCGGATTTGGAGGAGTTACGTAACATACATACACACACTGAATCTTATTATATAGATGGCCAACTGTCTAAGTTTCAGCGCTATATTTGATCGCAATTTTCACCTTTTGAAAAGTTCTAACGTCTGGAGAAAGTTCACTTTAAACATCTGAACTGTTCTCACGCTTCACTATTTGCTACATTGTAAAGTTTATGACCAAATACAATACCAGCAGTTAATTGTTTTATATCTTTACATTTGTCTATTAAGATGTGTAATAATAACACCCTGTTTTAAAGGCGTAACTCACCAACAAGTGCGGTGCACCAAGCTGATGGATGTAGCTCACCAACAAATGCGATGCACCAAGCTGGTGGATGTAGCTCACCAACAAGTGCGATGAATCCAATGATGGATGTAACTCACCGACAAGTGCAATGCACCAAGCTGATGTAACTTACCAAAAAATAACACAGAATAAGACATGACCAGAAAAACATTTTATTTTATTCCGTATTTTTATCAAGCACGTTAGTCAATGTTGACCATATCTTAAATATCGTGAGTTCTAGCCATGCTTAAATAGCATAATTGCATGTGACCTTTGCATACAATCACTAGTAGATAATTTACACTAGATTTTCGATTATGTGTCCTATTTGTTGGTTTGTTATTAAGCACAAAGCTAAACGGTAGGCTATCTATCAACTGTGCCCACCGAGGGTATTAAAATCCCAAATCTTAGTGTTAAAATCTCACAGACTTGGTGCTGAGCCTCCGAGGGCAATGCTGAAGTTAAAATGATGATCATCATGTGAATGATGTTTGTATACAATGTATCTTTAGGCCTAAGTTAGTATTGAAAGAAGTTGTACTTGCTATTTAGCTGACGATTTTACTTATTTAAGAGGAACCACCAATAGAGAATAAATCCGGATTTAAGCCACTTTCGTTTCAAGCAAATTAAGTGAGGCCTTTGAATCTTTCGAATTGAAAAAAAAACACGAGATATGTGTCTGGATGTCCATATCCGGAGGTTATTCGCCTGTTACTCAACCATTGTTTCACAACAGATATTTCAAATGGAACTTTCCCATCTGATTTTCGCCAGTTTGTTATATCTGCGTTAAAATCGAACAAAATTCACATTTACATTTAGAGTCGTTAGAACACGAACTGTAGGTGTTTGTTTATGACAAAGTTATTAAAGCTATCTTCCCTCGTCTCTAATTGTGATCTGCAGATCACAGGGAAGGCAGCCGACTGGCAGCACACACCGCCAGCGAATAGCGTGACTGATCGTCACTATATAATGTCCCCACGGCTGAAAGGGTGAAAATGTTTCGATCCTGCGACTCCCAGCTATCTGTAGGTGTATACATTATTGTTATCAAACGATAAAACATTAATCAGAACACGCAAACTCATAGCCTTAACCTTAATCTAACTTTAAACACCGAGCAATGGACTAATAACCACAATAAACAGCTGCTGAAGTGAATATATTTGGGGTCAGCTACTTTTCTCGATGCCCACGATGAGAAAATACTTATGATAACGTGCGATTTCATTCGCATATCCTGTTCATTAAAGGTTATTGAGAAGCGAAATCAGTTAAGCATGGTCTACCAGTTTTTGGTTTGGTTGTTTTTAAATACAAAGCTACACAATGGACTATCTGTGCACTGCCTACCACGGGTCTCGAAATCGAATTTTTAGTGTCATAAGCCTGCAGACTTACCGCTGAGCCATTGGCGGGTTTGTATCAATTTATAAATAAAAATAGCAAATGTGATTAATGTATGCACTGCACATAAAAATAATTAAATAAAGGGAGCGCACATTTAATACAAAAGGGAAATTACACTTGAGAACAATTCCAAAAACCGATGTGTTATTGATTATGCAAACGATTCACATGGGAATGCAATTCTGCCTTGAAAGAACTTTATGAGTGCTACCCGCCTGACAAGGCAGTGCCCCCATGTCGTGTCAAAATTTGTTTATTCGCTGTTTTGGTTACCACTTCAGTTTAGGCCCATTGTTTAGGTATAATTGTGTATCATTCCCATCTACTGGTGATACGCTATCAGATCAAAGATGTGTACACTATATCGCTTGGACAAGGTCTTGGAAAGTCATCTTCGCCACTTAATGATCGCTTCCACACAACATGGCAGCCCTGCAGCTTCTTTTAGACTTTTGTCAAGTGCCCCAGCAAGGCTTTGGCTGTCTGTATTTTTCACAGATTCTCTGTATCTAGCTACCAATTATTGGCAGGTTCATGTCTGGAGAACCAGAGGTGTACGATATATTTAGTGCAACAGCGTTAGTTTGATTATGGTTCATCTATGGTGTTAGAAGGTTTTAGTACGAATGAACGTGCTGATCTTACTGTATTTCCAAGAGAGGTGTACAGCCGGTTCGAGGATAAAACTCGATACCAGGATTGTGAGAGAACAAGAAACCATAGTGGTTATGAACTGGCGAGCAAGACCTCTTGATCTAACATCACAGAACACTGGGGAATGTTTATGCACGCATCAATGTTTTAACCAATCGTGCAGCGTCCGAGAGCTTGGCGTTGTACTAACTGACAAGAAATGATTCATCATAATCTTGGTCTGCCAACTGATTAAACCTATTCCTTGAAGAAGCATAGACTGTATAAATACATGTGAGGACATACTTGTTACTGAGTATTTCTTTTTGCCATATGTGATTCTGCCATATATGGTTAGACTGTAAGTTGTAAGTTATTTTTCTTTATCAGTGGTATTTAGGGAAATATTGTCAATAAAATCGATTCAATAACTGTATGCAGTAAACAAATGGTGCGTTTACAATATGCTATAATATGAACTCTGTTGTTTGCTTGATTTAATTACAATGTAATTTTTTTTAATTTATAATTTATATCTTTACTGGCGAAAGTACTCGGTTTCGCTCGGATTATTAGGTTGATACATCTTAGATAATCTAGCTTAGAGCCAAGTACATAAAATTTATCATGGAAGTAAAGATACCGATCCAAACAAATAACTTGGCTGAATTCTAGGGAGTAATCAGGGCTGGATTAAAGGAGGAGAGGGGGGGGGAGAGCAAATGAGTCTAACTGCTTTGGGCCCCTGATCGAATGAACTCCTGACTAAGAAAAATAAAGTTTAAAATCGGATTTAAAAAAAAAATGTTTCTATGACAATATCGATTTTATTTGTTTCATATAAACCTATTTTGTATTTTTCCTTAACCTGTTCTTATAGCTTGTTCTTTCAGAAATATTTGTTCGACCATTTAACAAAAGAATTCGTTGTCATTACCTTATATTTATAATAAATATTAAAATTAGTATTTTTGTGTACGACGAATTTCCTCGTGTTACTCGCTTCTACGGGATTATAACGTTAGAAATCGTGTTTTAATATGTACGGTTGGCAGAGCACAGATAGCCTGTTGTGTAGCTTTGTGCTTAACAACAAGTTCATAATTTAAGACTAATTAGTTATATTTGTATAGAACTTAATAAGATTAGACTGTGAAAGAGAAAAGGGGAAAAAAAGTCTTGTCTGAGGGACTTTATAGGCCCACATACGCCACAGAAACAAACGTACAAAAAAAGGCGTATAGAGAAAAATAAATCATTGATTCCTTGTGATTCCTCAGAAAGTCCACCCGAAACGGTACTTTAGACAGCGTAATTTCTTTCGCGTGCTCTGACTTACTGCTTCGAGAGACAAACTTTAATACAAGAAAAAGTAATCACAGGTACAAAACAATCACTTAAGAGATTACGTTTCTTTGCGAAAATGTCGCTTGTGTTACAGGTTGCGTGTAGAAAGAAACAAGGCATACTTCTACGTAGGATGTCAAGTTCCACTTGTAACTATATAATTAAACATTTACCGACTCACCATTGATATCGAACTTGAAACTAACAAGCTAACAGCAAAAACATGCTTAGAATCTGAACGTAAATGAAGTGTAATTAAATGATTGATTTGGAATCAAAAGCTCTAGTCACTTTCCTAAAGCATCAGGCCACAAACTCTAATCATGCTTCACTGTCAAGTAATATTTTCAGATTTCAGCTCCGAAAAGGAAAGTCGTAAAGGTTAAGAATCAGTTCCTCTATTTTGTGATTTTTATATCAATAAATCAGTTACTATGTATATAATATATGCGCACGTGTGTGTGTATATATATGTATGTATATGTGTGTGTGTGTGTATAGGAAAAAATTGATAGACTTTCTACAAAGTACTATTGATGAACACGTATTTATATTTACCTTTTTTTTTTTGGTTCAAAAGCTGTTACAACTACAATAACCTAAGGAAACGTTAAGGCGTAGAAGGTATAAGCGAGTGTATTATAATAACTCTTTTTGATAATCAAACGTATATTCATACACGATCAGTGAACGTAAGGTTCTAGATTTGAAGCTCGCTATAAGTTATATCCTTCCCCCTTTGTGGTTCAACGACAAGCCTGAGGGTATATAACTAACGAAATCGGGTTTCGACACACGTAGTTGGCACAGCACAGATAGCCCCATCGTGTAGCTTTGTGTTTAACAACAAACAGTAAATTGATAATATTTTGTTGTATATATTTGTGAATCACGTTATCACAAAACTTCTAACCCAACTGAATTTATCACCTCTTTATTCTCTGAAAAGGTATTTCACGTTACTTGTTTTTTTTTTATACTAATTCATTACTAAACAAGTTTAGTTATTAAATAATGGGTTTTTATTGTAACTGTTTCTCACACATGGCTGCAGTGCTTAAATATTTTTTAATACTTTAGATCAAATTAATTGAAGTCATTACGGCCATAATTCTTGTAATTGTAACTACTTTTTCAAAAACAAGTCAAGTGTTCATAACTTCTAAAAATTTAACTTTTAACCCATGCGAAAAATCTGGCTTAAAGGCAGTTATTGGAACTTATGGGTTTGCAATACACAATTTCTCTTAGCGTTAAGCCTAATAAGCCCTAGAATTTAATTTATGAACAATAATCCATTAATCAAGATATGTCCATTGTATATAGGCCAGTCAAAATATGTAAGGAGGTACTGTGATAATAATTATATTAAAAAAACGTTACTCAAATAAACGACTTCAAGATTATTTGCACGTGTAGTTTTTATTTTATATTTTATCTTTAAATCTTATTGTTGTGGATATCATTCATACAATAACTTTTTGCTACCTTAGTATGAGTAGTAATATTTTACATTGTTGGTATTTAAAGAAACGTTAAAATAAAAATATCAAACTTCATTGAAATACTCCCGTACGTCAAATTAGAATATCTACAGTAACTCAGATAGCTCCCTTGTTCCGAAATGTATTGGTGTGTTTTGCAGTTATAATTAACAAGGAAAAAAATCAAATAAACGTTGGTTTTAACAAACCTTCCGAGGTTTTTAAACCCTCAAAAGATTTTTCTTCGCCATCTTTAGAAATTGTGGTTCTGAGAAGGGTTCCTTAACCCTTAATCAGCAGCTGTTCTTAATGTCGGAAGGCACACACAATCAAGCGAAACGTTAATGTGTTGTTCACAAACAATAACAACGTGATGTCTAATAAGGCTTTATTATGTCAACAGGTTAAATAACATTTCCTATCATTAAACTATAAACCATTCTCAGACTTTGTACTTTTAATATTACGCCGGCAAACACATCTGAATACAAAATGCTTAAGACAGTGTAATCGTGTCATAAAGTAGTATATGCAAAATGATTTAAGTTTTTTTTTTTGATAACGAATTGTTCACTTTGAGTGAAAACACCACAGTGAAATATATTAATTTTTTTATATATTTTAAATATCAATTGTCTTCTTGTTCCTTTAAAACATCGTTATCAAAAGTTCATTCATTGGGCTAATTAGAAATGCAAATGAGTGGAGAAAAGATATCTGGTATGTGGGAGCATTGCCGAGTTCGGCCTTACACAACTGATATAACTTATACTATCAGAATATCAGTGTTTAGCTCGTGAAAATGTTGAAGCATGTTCCACAGTTACTTCTTGTTAATGACTTTGGACGCTGTTTTATAACAAAATCTGCAAATATTAAGCCAAAGTTTCAGACTAAAAACTTTGTTGATAATTCGAGCGACTTTAGAGAAAGCGTGACTTATATCTTTAGCACATCGAGTTAAGTACAAAAATGATAATCATTTTGAGTAACGTTCTTTTCCACACTCTCAGAGACAGATTTTGTTAACGGAATTACTACCACGAGAAAACGTTTTATTTCCTTAGGTAATTAGTAAATGGCTAAGACGAGAGTTAACCTATAAAACTTAAGATTATTACTATATAGTAAATTACTCTATAATATATTTTCACGACTTTGCACAACGTTGTTTGCATTTTTATGTGTGTATTAGGATGCAGAATGTTTTTTAAACAGATTACATCAAAAAGGAAGGATAGCGTAAGTTTTACACAGCATTTCCAAACCTTACTTGAAATGTAATTAGATTTAATTTTCTAGAGAAGGAAAAATAAATAAAAAAACTGAAAAAAGTAAATGAAAGAACCGTACTTGAAAAAATAAAAAATAAAAACGCAGCCGCAATAAAGAAAACATATCTAACATTGGGGCACAAATCATAGGGTGGGTCATTACGTAATGTGCCCTGGTGTTTTGAGGTACCAGCGGTAGTAAGACCCAAGTACACCGTCTATCCAGTTTAACCTCAATTTCGCCAGTCTCACATGTTTAGAAAAAGAGAAGGAGCAGATGTGGTTGCTCTAACCCACAACGTCCCACATCTCTCCTACCTTTCGCTGCCAGAAGTGGGAAGGTGGCTGCTCACAAAAATAATTAAAAAATAGTAAGAAAGATAATAATTAGAATACTATACATCAATGGGGGGAGACAACAAAGCTGTCTTTGAAGTTGGCATTCCAACCCCCCAATATAACTCCCATCCTCAACCCTTCTATGCCACTACCTGGAACTTCAACCAAGGCACATTACATAATAACCCATCCCATGATTTGCGCTCCGGTGCTGGATATTTGTTTTGTGGCTATAGTTTTATTTTTTCAAGTATATTTTTTCACTTAGTTTTCGAGTCTTTTTTTATTTATTTTCATTTTTTTCTTACAGCGACTCATTGTCCAAATATACATAATGATATTTCATTTGTTAATACACAATTAAAACAACTAGTAGATAAAAACAACAAAGATATATTCACACACATAGTAAAAATTTTTTAACAAGAAGACAACCTACAAATTTATATAAATTATTGAATAAGTGTAAAGAGAATTTTCTGAACAACATATTTTCAGTTGTGAAACAAATAACTGTGCTTTATTTAATTTAGGCTATATGAAAACTACCAAAACAATAAAGAACAATAACAAAGAAATTTTGTTTTTCATTAATAACTCGTTTAATTGCAATCTAACCTATATATAAAAGCCAGTATAGGTTACGTCACGATTGATTTCTCGAAATAGGAGGAGTCATAAAAGCCAAAATGTCTGCCTATTACGATTTTAGTGACGGGGGTGAGGTGGGGTGACGTGAAATCTTATAAGCGTAGTGAGTGTTGGTATAATAAGCCTAAAGTAAGGACATAGTGTGGGATCACCTGGCCTAGAGCCAAGTGCATACAAGTTATCATGAAAGTAAAAAAATATATATTAAATTTTAAACTTAAATCATTTCTGAATTAAACTACTTTCTGTTATATCACCAATGTTTTTAATAAAAAACAAACCTCTTTAATCTACGGAGACTCTAAATTAAGAAATCAACAAATATTTTTCCACTTTAGTTGTCTATGCCTTTCATTTTATACTTTCAGTACATAGACTAACAATAATATTAGGTTATACTTTTGTTGCTAAGCAACATGACATAAAAGCCTTTGTTGGAACGTAGTGTTACTAAAACGTACTGGCTTTTCTATATATTAGAAGTTGTTAATCCAACTGATTTTTACCAATAATTATTATATGAATACGCCACAAATTCATTTCGTGAATGATCTTAATTTTGATTGGCTCACAAAGGATTTGAGTGCCTCGACTGCACTTTTCTGCCTCTTTGTTGGTCAATACTTGATTTCACAAAATTTATTTATTTCAGTTAGCTATGAACTGTGAGGTTAGGGTATACTATGGGATAAGGGTGGTAGTATTTGCCCTGTCATTTTTGACAGGCTATACACTAGTTCTAACATATCTTTAAGAATGTTTAAATTGTGAAGAATTCTATGTTCGTGAAACATAAATTTCATGTTAGATGTCTCAAAAAAGCCCACTAATTGCCAACAAACATTTTAAAGAATGCATTTTGAAAAAAGTTTAAAATTCTAAAAGAACCATATCTTCATGTTTTTCGTTTTTGCGCATGTAATGAGAAATATATAATTATTTTTCGAAAAATA
>NW_013665925.1:657076-663887 GCF_000517525.1 Limulus polyphemus
GGAAAATATGTGTATGAAATTATTGATGTTTAGTTGAAAAACGGTATTTGAATGTTTTTGTTATAGATTCTCAGTAAAATTATATTCTGAAGAATGACCTTTGAAGTCACAAAACCGGTTGAAGAAATTAATAAAGGAGAAAAAAAAAGATTAGTTTGATATTCCAGTGTGTGTGTGGTTTATAACTGTTTTGAGTTAACTTATAAAAAGAGAAGAGTTCTATAACCAGTAAATTGGCTTATTACTTTATTAGAGCTTTTATTTTACTGGCTTATTACTTTATTAGCTCCTATTGTTTGTTGGGTTGAACTAGCTTTCACTTTGCCAATAGCTGGATTTTGTGTGGTAAAAATTCCATAAGAAGTTTGAAGTTGTGTTTAATTGTAGTCCATTCGCGGAGAAATATGGCTTGCTGTTAACTCACACACGTCACTAAAGCTTACAAATATATGACATTCAAGCTCGCCTTAAAGACGTTTGTTCACAGACGTCACCAAAAGTTAAAAATATACGACATTCAAGCTCACCTTAAAGAAGTTTGTTCACAGATGTCACCAAAGGTTAAAAATCTACGACATTTAGCACACCTTAAAGAAATTTGTTCACAGACGTCACCAAAGGTTAAAAATCTACGACATTTACGCTCACTTTAAAGAAGTTTGTTCACAGATGTCACCAAAGGTTAAAAATCTACGACATTGAAGCTCACCTTAAAGAAGTTTGTTCACAGATGTCAACAAAGGTTAAAAATATACGAAATTCGAGCTCACCTTAAAGATGTTCAATCGTAATGACATTTTATAATTGCGCCTGCCTAGAAACAGAACATTCCCGCACCATCATACCACCTCCAGTAGCTTACACTATTGGATAAACACAATCGGGATAAAATACTTCGTATAATTTTCTGTATATTTTGACTCTCACGTTAGTATAAAAAATGACACATGACTCATCATACCACATCATTATATTTCAATCAACTATATTATTCATAGTTTGTGTTTTCCTGGTAGTATTGGATATAAGCAGGCTTTGGACTGGTTGGATACCATATGGCAGTTGTTTCCATTGTTCTTCGTATGGCAAGGTTCGAATAGTTGCATCAAATGGAACACAGTTGGCCGTTTGTATTTTATAAAATATCTAAAAATTTATTTCCCTCAGTCTGCCACTAGTGCTTGACGAACACAGTCTTTCTAGAAGTAGACGTATTCCTTTTCGATTGTTATTATTGATAAACTCTGACAACATATGTCTTTTTAGAACTGATCAACGGGTGGAAACTCTTTATCATGTACTTTTGAAAGTCGGAAAAACAGTCGCTTTTACTCAGGCTAACCTGCTGTTATTATATTTCAAACAATCACTCTCCACCGCACGTGAGCATTGACTTCCAAGATGCGTTTAAGCAAACAAAAGACAAGAAATACAAACGACCATAGGAGCTGCATGGCAAGATCGATATTGACGTTTTGCAATAAGATATATATATATACTATGGTTTATCAACACTGAACACGAAAAACAAAACAAAAACTAATACAACTGTCTAGGTAGGCCTGGTATTGTGATGTTCTGGTTTTCCTTTCACTGTATGAATGAGCTCAAGATTTACCGTTTCAACACTAAGTCTTTCTTTTGTGAGTAAGATGTGGCCTAGTGATTAGAATGTCAAGACTACGAATTAGAAGGTTCGTGGTTCGCGTTCCATTGTTGCAAAAACTCACTCTGTACTTTAGGGCAGCGAATGCGTTATATAAGTGATGGTGAAATGTAGCTATTCTATCAGCCAACATTCGGCGGTGGTGCCGTTAACTATCTGCTTTCTCTACAGGCTATCAGTTCAAAATTAGGACTGACTGTGTGAATAAAATCTTTGCATTTAGTTTGCGCGTTCAGTTGTAAAGAAACAAAAATAAAGCCAGTTTTGTACTTTGACCAATTTTTGGAATTGCTACCTCTGAACTTCTATTTCCAATCTGTGATAAAAAACAAAACTGATATAGATATGTTTTTAATTAACTGCGTAGGATATTTGTTTATTAAGTGCAAAGTTGCATAAGGGCTATCTGCGTTATGCCCACCTCAGGAATCAGACCCAAATGTTTAGCGTCAGAAGCAATCAAGCTTAAAGCTGAACCACCTAAGTTAGGGGGATGCAAGATGATATTTATTTATTACATGGTTACAGGGTTAATTCTCATCCTTCTTATGGTTATGGGGACAATTGCCTCTAAAATAAAATAATTGTCAATTGGTTTACTGGTAAATAACTAAAACTTGAATGGGCGATAATAATCTTGATACTAGTTGTGAATTAATAACACAAAGTATATACTTATGAAAGAAAACTGAAGTAAATATTATTACTCGAAACATGGAAGAATTATTATTACCGCACAACAAGGCCCGGCATGGCCAGATGGATAAGGCGCTGGACTCGCAATCTGAGGGTCGCGGGCTCGAATCCCCGTCCCACCAAACATGTTCGCCCTTTCAGCCGCGGGGGCGTTATAATATGACGGTCAATCCCACTATTCGTTGGTAAAAGAGTAGCCCAAAAGTTGACGGTGGGTGGTGATGCCTAGCTGCCTTCCCTCTAGTCTTACACTGCTAAATTAGGGACGGCTAGCGCAGATAGCCCTCGTGTAGCTTTGCGCGAAATTCAAAAACGAATAAACAAACCGCACAACAAATATTAAACTTCATTGAACCTTATAGGAGTAGGACTATAGTTTCAAGACAACGGGTCTTTATCTTGGAATACAAGAAATTTCTTTAAAAAAAGAACGTGATTAATGAAGTAATGAACGAAAGTAACTAAATGCTTTATTCACAGGAAAACGAAACTGGTCGAAATACGTAAAACTGTTCGAAAAAAGATGCAAAAGAAATGATCAGTTATCCAAGAGTTATACCGGTTTCATATCAGTGATCAGAAATAAATAACAAACATAAACTGCCATTGATCAAAGAATCTAATTTTCTTTTTTAATTCTTCATCCGGCAATAACAGTTCAAGCTTTAAGCTTCCAAAGTGTTTTTACGTATGAAACCTCTCACGTCCCTCTTTATAAGCCATCCGAAAAACGAAATGTCTTAAGGCAAGGTAAACACAATAACGTAGATATTGAGTCTGTATGACAGCTAAAGAACCTTTTATCAAACCTAGGACACACACAGCAGCTGATGTATCTTGGTAGGTATTGAATATTCTTTTAGACTAAGTGATAACATTAATCCTTCGAAGCCAAGAACATGAATAGATAAACAAGATAATATAAATTAGATAAAGTATTTGGGTAAAATTAAGGTAATGTTTCAATATTAAGAAAAACTGTGTAGTTATAAAAGTTTTGTATTTTGAGCTTTCTTCATTAAAACATGGAGCCGGAGAGAGAGAGACTGTGTCGTTATAAAAGTTTTGTATTTTGAGCTTTCTTCATTAAAACATGGAGCCGGAGAGAGAGAGACTGTGTCGTTATAAAAGTTTTGTATTTTGAGCTTTCTTCATTAAAACCTGGAGCCGGAGAGAGAGACGGGGTATGTTAGGTTTCTTCTTTCTTTCTAGTGTTTTCGAACGTTTTCCAACCAGGTCGAGATATGAGGGATTTTTGTTGTTTTTTTTTTTTTCTTTTTTCAACTAGACTGAAGTATGAGTGGTAATTCAGTTCTCGCAACTATAGCAATCATTTATTACTGAAATTCATTTACTGTGAGTAGACTAACCTATGTCACAGTAGCGAAGAGCTTTTTGTTTCAAAATAATTTCATCTACGCTTCTTGGAGAAAGCTCCAGAACAACCTGAACGTATCAGGTTTGTCATCGCGAGTTAACTGGTTGCTAGTGAATTAATATTTAAGTTAGCTTTATTGCTGAATGTTGACGAGGGTATTCGAACATTAAAACTGTTAAAAATTCATTCGCATTTCTGAGTAGTAGTATTATTTAACATACTGTACGTGTAATGTTTATCCCGATTTAAAGTGTTTTGGTTTGCTAATTCGAATCCATGCCTTAATATAAGCCCAGTGGTAAGTTTGAGGGCTTATAACTCTAAAATTCGGGGCTCAGTTTCTTCTGTGGGCACAGTACAAATACACCATTGTACAGCTATGTGCGTATGGACAAACAAATAAAGCTTTCTCTTAAATCGAATGTTTTTATAGCGTCATTAATAACATTAATTTTATTATTTAACCGTGAAGTCAGTGCTTTTTTTTTGTTTTAACTGCTGTGAATCAATTGCATAGAGCAATCAATTCTACATAATATATTTGAGCTTAAAACATTGTGTGTGTGTGTGTACTCCAGGAAAAGTTGACTGAGTGTAGTTAAGCTAATGGGTTCTACGACTTGTGGTACAGCTAACTATAAAGGATGATGCTAAACTACAATAATGCATCATTCGTTTCAAACAAGAAATTCCTCACTAGGTTTGTACAACTTGCTTTAATGGATAAAATAATGCTAGTTTTTAGCAGGATGTATATGAACATCATTTTACTCAAAAACAGGGAATGTTCGATAAGTTTTTATTTCATATTACTAAATCCTTCTTAAATCGGTTTCAAAAACCGAAAGTTTTATTTTCAAAACAATTCTGTACAAAGTATTGAATACATAATCAACGTTTCGGGTGCTATTCTGAGGCCTTTATCAGCAAGGAGTCTGAAACGTTGTCTCAAAATCAAACAAAAGAAAAAAAGATAAGTCCATATTCGACAGTTGCATGGTTTCTTAACTTTCGTACCTCGTATAGCTTTTATATTTCTACAAAATTTAAAAAAAGGAAGCTAAAAGAAATAGTTATTTAATCATTTTGTCATGGAGAAAAATCCGTGATGAAATCCTAAAATACGTACTCGTATGAGGACTTCAAAATCGTCACCGTTTCATAATAAGTGGTTGTTAATTACATCAGTATGAAAGTTACCTTCAGCTCGAAATCACCTACAGAAGAGACTTCTCGACATTCACGCGACTAAGTTAGATATGGTAACGGTTATATAATTTATTTTGTACAAATATAATAAATCAAGTTATCATTGATATGAATTAAAACATTCCCTCTCAATGGC
This sequence comes from Limulus polyphemus, assembly GCF_000517525.1. Taxonomy (NCBI): domain Eukaryota; kingdom Metazoa; phylum Arthropoda; class Merostomata; order Xiphosura; family Limulidae; genus Limulus; species Limulus polyphemus. The sequence continues at coordinate 662,162 of NW_013665925.1, forward strand.
CCAGCGGTATGTCTGTGGACTTACAACGCTAGAATCCGGGTTTCGATACCCGTGCTGGGCAGAGCACAGCCCTTTGTGTAGCTTTGTGCTTAACTACAAACAAACAAAAAAATGAAAACATCATAACAGAAGTCAAACTGATATCTTGAAAAAAAAAGTTGGTTCGATTTAAATCAGTTCATGAAGAATATAATTTAAGAATATTTCTGAAGATATGGAACCTTTAAACACACACATACCCTTGGTGGGCAGAGCACAGATCGCCCGTTGTGTAGCTTTGTGTTTAATTCCAAACAAACAAACATACACATTTAATTAATGGATTTATAGAATAAGTCACAAATACCTATTATTTTCTGTTAAACTGACTTGTAAACACTTCTCGTCGGTGAAACCAACAGCTCATGATCATTGTGAAATGTAACACTAATATTTATAAGACATATTTTATGTATAATTTCTGCTGGTAACTATCACTTGTGCGGCTAACCAATTAGAACGTATTACGAAATTCTTAATAGTTTTATCTCTAAAACCAATGTCATCTCGTGCTAAAATGTTTTGATTGCTACTAAGTCATGATAAGCAAGACACTTTCACGTAAAGATGTCGTGCAAAACGTAAAGAAACTGATCAGAGCTAACTCCCCCTGTCTGAAAGATATTTATAAATTTGTTTCAAAACCGCTTCTCCATAATTGCAGTATTTTAAAATGAATAAGATGAGAATTTCTAAAACTTTCTCTTTCAAAATCCGGAAAACTGTTCACACCCTTGTTTACGTCGCTAAGATTTAATGTTTATGACGTTTTTAAGTAACTCCTGTGGAGTTCGGTTCTTGATTGAATCTGCAGTTTCAATTATAGGCATCAACTTTATCCTGCTGTAGGAAGTTCAGAAGAATGATTCTAGCGCCATTGACCTTAATTGGGCAAAATGACGGAAGTTTTTAAACTAATTTAGAAATCTTCTAGACGGTGATGGGCTAAACTTATCTCTTAGTGCAAAGTGTTAATGGAAATATATTTTAATGTCAGAAGTATTTTAAATATTGGACGAAACCATTAAAACTTTTAGAATTGGCCGGAGTCGTTATGACTTTCCAACTTAATTCTCTGGTGAAACGAAGCAGAGCAAAACACTCAAGTTTAATAGTTTATTAAAAGTGACGTCAGTATATAAATGCCACAATTACTGATTGGGACAAACCGATTTATCTTCTAAGTAGAAAAACACTGTTTTTTTTTTTCTATTTAAGCTTTGTCGAAGTGTAAGAAGGGAAAATATCACAAAATGAGACTTCGGTAAAAAAAGAAAGAAAAAAAGAGGATACAAATACTTAAACTGCTCTTTTTTTTTGCTTAAAATAAATTCCCATCTGGCTCAGCGGGAAGCTCGAAAGCTAATAAAATTCGGGGTTCGATCCTCACAGCGAACACACCATAGATAGTTTATTGTGTAGATTTGCAGTTAAGCAAATGGAACATTTTTGTCTATGTGAATTTTTTTATTGTTAAATTTCTTCAATCCCTTCTCTAGTTTCCCATCAGTATTTTCAAAGCCGGTCTATGTGAATTTTTTTATAGTTAAATTTCTTCAATCCCTTCTCTAGTTTCCCATCAGTATTTTCAAAGCCGGTCTATGTTAGTAATTTTTTATAGTTAAATTCTTCTAATTCCCTTCTTTAGTTTCCCATACTAGTTATTTTCAAAGCCGGTCTATGTGTA
>NW_013665925.1:664887-671527 GCF_000517525.1 Limulus polyphemus
ATCAGTATTTTCTAAAGCCGGTCTATGTGAATTTTTTTATAGTTAAATTTCTTCAATCCCTTCTCTAGTTTCCCATCAGTATTTTCAAAGCCGGTCTATGTGAATTTTTTTATAGTTAAATTTCTTCAATCCCTTCTTTAGTTTCCCATCAGTATTTTCAAAGCCGGTCTATGTGAATTTTTTTATAGTTAAATTCCTTCAATCCCTTCTCTAGTTTCCCGTCAGTATTTTCAAAGCCGGTCTATGTGAATTTTTTTATAGTTAAATTTCTTCCATCCCTTCTCTAGTTTCCCATCAGTATTTTCAAAGCCATCTTTCCTTAACAAATAGTAAATGAAGAAATATTTTTCTTCTCTTAGTCTAAAAACTGATCTTTCGTAGATCATTGTTTTAGTTATAACTTAGTACATGGTGATATACGACTAAGCCCTTGTTTTAGTTATAACTTAGTACATGGTGATATACGACTAAGCCCTTGTTTTAGTTATAACTTAGTACATGGTGATATAAGACTAAGCCCTCTTTCTGTCCATGTTTCTATCAAACTATTGCCACTTTTTATAATGCTCTAAAAGACAAAATTAACACATATTTTCTTATCTTTATGCAAAAGTTATAACTAAACCCAAATTCTCTCCTAATCCATAACCACACTCCATCATATTTAGAAAGGAACAGACCTGAAAGTTTAAGGTTTTCTAAAGAATATATACACTCATTTAAAAATAAGTTATTTCTATTTGCCAAATATACTAATATTGAATTTGGCGTTCCTTAACTGCAATGTTAGTATTTTCATTTCACATATAACTGTACTTTTATAAATGTTTTCTTAAGTTAATCTATAGCATAAAATGCTATAATAAAGTTACTAATTTGCATTTTTCTTTCATTGGTTTCAGTAAATTAAGAACTATTTTAAAACTTTTCGTTTATTTACAACATTTAGATTTCTTTCTTTAAAGTTTCCCGATATTCTTTACCCATACGATTGATGTTAATGTTTTATTTATCCTTCATGTCGAGTCTTAAGATCGTCTAAACTGTTTCTAGCTGCATCAGTTTTTTATTAACTTTGAAAGTGTTAGTTTAATGAGCATTGACTACTTAGAAGCCCCCCCTAGTGGCACAATGGTATGTCTGCGGACTTATACTGTTAGAAACCGGGGTTCGATACCCAGATAGCCTTTTGTGTGGCTTTGTGCTTAACAACAAACAACTAGCTAGAACGACCAAATTTTACACTATAACACAATTATGTACGATCTCAGAAACATCTCAGTTCATGAGATAGTCGGGCTTAGTGTGTCCTAACGGTGAATCCGAGGCTTGCATGGTTCACGTTTAAATCTCTCAAAAATGCGCCCCGCACTTTGGGACCGCGGTGCGTTGCAAGCTGTAAGAGTAACTGTTAAATCTCGCTATTTGTCAGAAAAGAGAAGCCCAAGATGTGACAGTGGGCGATGTTGACTAGCTGCTTTCCCTCTAGTCTAACAGTCCAAAGAATGGGACGGCTATGCGAGTTAGGCCTTATGTAGCTTTGCGCGAAAATTCTAAAAAAAATCTCTTTTCATGGAATATCGTTGTATAAGTGAATTTTTTACAGTTCTTTTTTGTTCATGAGGTAATCCCTTCTCTAGTTTTCCTTAAATATTTTTCTGTCAACAATTGTAAAAACAGTTGCCCATAAGAGTTGAGTCTCAGAGTTTATAACGCTAGAAATTGGGTTTTGATAGCCGCTGTGGGCATAGCACAGATAGCCCATAGTTTAGTTTTGCGCTTAACAACAAAACAAACTAGATAGTTTTACCTGGATAACTGTAGAAATATCTTGCTTCTCTAAATATTTTTTATCAGTAATTGTAGAGATATATCCCTTCTGTAAATAGTTGTCCCTCACCCGTATTAGCGGCAAGTCTGACGACTTATACAACGTTTCAATACCTGCGGAGGCACAGCACATATAACCCATTGTTTATCCTTGTGCTTGACGATAAAACAAACAAACAAACCTTTTTCTAAACATTTCTCGTAAGTAGGTGTAGACATATCTTCCTACTATAAACAGCCTCACGTCAGTAACTGTAGAAACACCTTCCTACTGTAAACTTTCTCACGTCAGTAACTGTAGAAACATATTGTTACTGTAAACCTTCTCACGTCAGTAGCTGTAGAAACATCTTCCTACTGTAAACTTTCTCACGTCAGTAACTGTAGAAACATATTGTTACTGTAAACCTTCTCACGTCAGTAACTGTAGAAACACCTTCCTACTGTAAACTTTCTCACGTCAGTAACTGTAGAAACATATTGTCACTGTAAACCTTCTCACGTCAGTAACTGTAGAAACATATTGTTACTGTAAACATTCTCACGTCAGTAACTGTGGAATCATCTTGTTACTGTAAACCTTCTCACGTCAGTAACTGTAGAAACATATTGTTACTGTAAACATTCTCACGTCAGTAACTGTGGAATCATCTTGTTACTGTAAACCTTCTCACGTCAGTAACTGTGGAAACATATTGTTACTGTAAACCTTCTCACGTCAGTAACTGTAGAAACATCTTCCTACTGTAAACCTTCTAACGTCAGTAACTGTAGAAACATCTTGTTACTGTAAACCTTCTCACATTAGTAACTGTAGAAACATCTTGTTACTGTAAACCTTCTCACATTAGTAACTGTAGAAGCATCTTGTTACTGTAAACCTTCTCACGTCAGTAACTGTAGAAACATATTGTTACTGTAAACCTTCTCACGTCAGTAACTGTAGAAACATCTTGTTACTGTAAACCTTCTCACATTAGTAACTGTAGAAACATCTTGTTACTGTAAACCTTCTCACATTAGTAACTGTAGAAGCATCTTGTTACTGTAAACCTTCTCACGTCAGTAACTGTAGAAACATCTTGTTACTGTAAACCTTCTCACGTCAGTAACTGTAGAAGCATCTTCCTACTGTAAACATTCTCACGTTAGTAACTGTAGAAGCATATTGTTACTGTAAACCTTCTCACGTCAGTAACTGTAGAAGCATCTTGTTACTGTAAACCTTCTCACGTCAGTAACTGTAGAAACATATTGTTACTGTAAACCTTCTCACGTCAATAACTGTAGAAACACCTTGCTACTGAAAACCGTTTCATATGTGTTCAGTAAAGTAATAGTTTATTTTCTTGAAACATCACAGATTAGTCTACCATGCCAGTTTTAAAATGAATTCGTTTTCTCTTTGTATTTTCACTGACTTTTATTTTCTTTATCATTCACTCACCTCACTAGCTTATTTGTTTTCTCTCTCTCTCTCTTTCATTCTCTCGATATTTTAGAATATGCATTTTACTTTCTCAAGCTGACATTTTTGTTCTGTTTCTCGGATCTCTATTTATCTTTCACTTATTATCATTTTAGTTTAATTTTTGATATCCTTATTTAATTTCCAACTTTTCGCTCAGTGGTAAGTCTGAAGACTTATACAACACTAAAATTAACAGCAAACAAACGAACTTAATTTTGTTTTAAGTATACATTTATATCCATTTTCTTATTCTTATTTCTACTATGTTCATTTTTACTTTTCGACTATTGTGACGTGACTATTACCGCATCGTCCAACTTGTATCTATCACATTAACTCTATCTATTATTAATACATTATTTTTCGGTTTTTCTTGTTCATCACAGTTTTTCTTTGCTAATTCTTTATACCGTGTCTATTCAACCTACTTTCTTTCTATCTTAGCTTTTATCACAATATTTTTCATCCTACTTCTTTCCATTTTTCTCTTTAGTCTCTCCCACCCATGTCCCCCACACTATGTATATTCTAGCTTCCCTGCACCTTAAAATTTGACTGTATCTCCTATATTCATTTTTAAAGTCTCTAATTCAGGTATTTGCTTTTGACATTTCCCTTGTGGCTGTTCACTAACACTTATTCTCTCCAGCTTTCTCTAACTGACTTTTCGCGCTTCCTTGCCTCACTCTGCAATAACCAACTGTCACTTTAGCTCTTAGTACTTCTTTGTTGTTTACTTTCACCAGCTTTCTTTTTGACGATATTTTTCATGACGCTGTTTCTCCACTCTGTCTTTTCCCATTCCCACCTATTATATATATTTTTTTATTTCTAAAAATTGATTCATATTTTGTAAGCTTCCTCTCATTTCCCTACATTTTTGTTGTTACTCTACATGTTATGAACACTCGTAGAATAAAATGCAATACAACTAAAGACTCTCTTGTTACTTTTGCCTCACTTTCAGTTATTTACAGTATCTGGTGGTAGCAGCTGTCTATAAAATCAACCCCAATCCAAATGTCGTAATCTCTTTCCTAGAACCTTGATTGGAAAGCTCCGGAGAAATAGGAAAATAACTGGATAAACACAACATGTATTTAGTCATATCCAAAGCTATGTATGTGTTGGCTGAGCGGGATAATCAGTTCCGCTGTAGTAAACAGGTGTTCCTTACACCCAAACAGTTTTTGCAGTATTAATCTTGACTTGTTTTGAAACCCAAAGTTTCTTTCTTTGCCATTGATTCGCTGCCCAGTAGCGGTGTAGGAGGAAACAACTGCTCGTAGCGCCATCTCAAAGGACCACAAACGTATATAAATAAAAAGGCTACCAGCTTTAGAATTGAAAACGCAGGAGAGATCTTCTCACGCTCAACAAGTTCTGTGGTGGTGCACTTTACCGATCCGCCCTCTCCAGTATCCTTCCTCACAGAGATCCAAGGTAAGCCAAATTCATTATCAAAATAGTAGCTAACTGTAATTGGTTTAAATTTATTCCTTGATATTGAAATCTAAATGTTAGCTTAACGTTACAGCTTAGCACTAAATAATCATGAATCATATTCGCATCTTTGAATCCACTAATTTGCTACATATCCCTGACGGTTAGTGTGGTCTTTCTAAATGTGAATTTCTAAAAACCTACAGGTTTTGTAACTAAAAGTTAGCTTTCAATTTTACTACTCATCCCATCAAGAAGCGAAAAACAACAACAACAACAACCAAAACTAACAATAGACCACCAAGTTTAGCAGCAAAGCCCAATAGCCTGATCCACTCTTTCAGTGTGGATGTCTGTGTGTTTAAAAAATGCACAACTGAAGTTGTATTTTTTATATACTGCTAGAATAGTTATAGTTGAAAAGTATGAAGAGTTATAATGTCCATACAAATGAAAGAATCATAAAAAATCAGACAGTAATAGGAAACCCTTAAGTTAATAAACCATATGTAAATGTATGAAGGACGAAATAAATCTTAAAGTAGTACCTAAAGTTACTCCAGTACTGTCCAAGTCAGCTGTAACTTTCTACAATTCACGTTCTGTGATTACGGGAAGTATTCTCTAACAAGTGCTTCAAAAAACAAAAACAAGCAAATTGAAGTACGAACTTTCACTGTACAAGAACTCCTGGCATTATACGATTTGAACATTTTGTCAGAATTTATAAAAGTCTCTCTTGGTTCAACAGTTTCTTTCATCTCTTCACTAACAACAGTAACGTAACTAGTGATATTTTACAGACAACAACACTAAAAAGTTCTTGTTTTGTTTTTCATCCAGAATTCCAGGGCATATTAAAAAGGGTTCTAAATCTGAAAATCTGAACCATTTTTTTTAAAAGAAAGAAAAAAGAAAACGATTTAGTTTCAAATGTAGCACTAAATTCTTATTCCATGTTCCATAACGCATTTGTCCTTAATGTTGTTCGACTTTATTTTTATTTTTTTCGAGACTAGAGTTTCATAATACAATGAAAGTAGCTATGTGTACTGCCAAAACCATTGTCCTCAGTGGTTGCATGGCTCGAAACTGATAAACTATAACTAGATTTAGTCCCAGTTTCTTAAAATGTATAGAATATAAAAAACTCTAGTCTTTAAATCGTAAATAATCCCGTTAGGTCAGTGGTAATTTTACAGAATTACAACGCTAAAATCTGGGGTTCGAATCCCCGAGGTAGACACAGTAAGTATCCCCCTATGGCTTTGTTCTAAGACAAATCGTAAATAATTTGCTTACAATTTAGATCACATGAATTACTTAAGTTTTGAATGACACTTGTTTTTCTTGCTTAAAAGATATCTGAGATTTCAATTAGGGTATAATGAATAACCATTACATATAGAAAAAATATCAGTTTTTTCTTAAAATATAGAAAAACAACTTCGTCTTGCTACTTTCTTAAGTGGTTAACACCATTGATTACGTGCAAGGCTATAATCACTTCTACCATCCTCCTGAGAAAGCCCAAACGTCCATAAATATCCTTCTTTAACGGTTTACACATTTTTGTAGGTTAATGATTATAGATGTTTATAGACTCTTTCCTACACATTAGCTGTTATAAATGTTATTTTTCAAGGTGTGTGTATCATCCGTCACATTATATACACTGTCTTCTTAAAATCATCTACAAATCAATCTCTGCAAACATTTTCTAGAGATTACTTCTTAGCGTTCTATGATTAGTGATTCTACTCTGAACATTCAATACTATACAGATTATTTATTATAGCACAGAACTAATAGGTCGTAAAGAAATGAATGTTGCTTTTTCTAGATGAAAAAACCCGAACAACTTATATATCAAAACGAAACATTTATTAAATGAAA